>NC_142937.1:32474022-32574022 GCF_046866305.1 Octopus bimaculoides
AAATCGCCAAAAAGTACACTGGTAATTTACTACAAAAATCAAATGAAGGCAAAAATGGTTAAGTCAATCAACTTACATACATGTGGATTTACATGGATTAGTTTCTGCATTGACATTAATATGTCTTAGCTTCATCAGCACGTATCACCATGTATGTAAGTTGATTGACTTAACCATTTTTGCCTTCATTTGGTTTCTGTAGTAATTACCAGTGTACTTTTTGGTGATTTAATAATGGGTTTTGGCTGTTATTTCAAGCAGGTAGACATACTTAGCATGTCCTTTGATTAATTATAATCTTTCAGCTTTTTAAATGCTATTTTTGGCCTGCAGTCACCTGTATTGTTGATTCTGTTATTATCATTCTTAAATTAGTGACATTGGATAATAATAGAATTAACGGTACCTTTTGTAAATTGATTTTATATATATATAGAACTATATGTTTATATATATATATATATATATATATATAGAACTATATGTATATATATATATATATATATATATATAGTTCTAATTTACAGAAAACAAAAGACAAAGACAGGTGTATGAACAACAAGCATGTGTATTAGTTTAACACTCAGGAAGAATGGGATAGTCCTCGATGTTCTGAGCCTACTCTCTTCAGCAGAAAGGATTAAGAGGGAACAAAAAAAATGGAGAGAGAAAAAAATGTGTAGGGATTAACGGTTCAAAATGATGATATGGCTAGAGAAGCTTCTTTATATATATATATATATATATATATATATCATCATCATCATCATCATCGTCGTTTAACGTCTGCTTTCCATGCTAGCATGGGTTGGACGATTTGACTGAGGACTGGTGGACCAGGAGGCGACACCAGGCTCCAATCTGATTTGGCAGAGTTTCTACAGCTGGATGCACTTCCTAATGCCAACCACTCCGAGAGAGTGTAGTGGGTGCTTTTATGTGCCACCGGCACAAGGGCCAGTCAGGCAGGTACTGGCAACGGCCACACTCGAAATGGTGTATTTTACATGCCACCTGCACAAGTGCCAGTCCAGGGGCACTGGCAACGATCTCACTCAGATGTCTTACTGGCAAAGGCCACGCTCAAAATGGTGTATTACGTGTCACCTTAACAGGAGCCAGTCCATCGGCACTGGCAACGATCTCACTCGAATGTCTTTTCACGTGCCACTGGGACAAGTGCTAGGAAGGCAACGTTGGTAACGATCCACGGCCATGCTCAAAATGGTGTTTTTTACGTGTCACCTATATATATATATATATTTATATATATATATTTAGGAAGGAAGGAAGGAAGGAAATATGAATGTGTAGTGTGTGTTTGTATCTCCATGCCTTGACATAATGTGATAGTTGAAATAAATTTCACTGCCATACAAGAAATGCTATTTGTTACTAATCTTCTGTGACAATATCTCTGGCCATAGAGATATATTTCATTACTTAAAAATGAGCAGAATTAACAACAGGAGGAATATTGGCCTACAGAAAAATTGCCTCAGAAAATTCCATCCAAACCATGCAAGCATGGAAAAGGGAATTTTGAGACAAGAAAGATGATGTTTCATCAACTTGTGGAGCTAGTCATTTAGAATAGATCTGCAAATCAAAATGCATGATGTTGTGCCAATGTTAGAAATCAATAGTTACTAAATCTGTTTGAGAATTGTTCCTTGCTCCTGACTCAACAACCTACCCTAATTTCTTATATGGTGTGGTGGTGGTAGGAGGAAGTGGGGCTCTTAACTTTACTGAAATATTTCTGATTTAGAAAAGGGAAATGTTACTGTTTGAATGTATTAAAATTGATAAAACTTTTTAAAAAATAACAAATTTATTTCAATTATACAAATGAGAAATTTATTTTATTTTATTTCCCTTTAAGGTAATAAATATTTTTCTTCTGAAAATTAGTATTGTATATAGACTACATTACCCATGGTGGTAATATATGCTCCCAAAGTTATTCATCATATGGTGAGTAAGGCTCTAGTTGGATAAGATCCAGTTGATTTTGGATACGGTTAATACTTGCCCAATGCATCTTTTGGTTGTTTGATTAGCATATTTTATTTATAAACAGTTATGATATGTTTAACCCTTTGGCATTCAGATTACTTCATCAAATGTAATGCTTATTTATTCATATTGTTTTGAATTAAACATGCATTAATATTGTGGCTTTGAGATTTCAGTGATGTGATTATTTATTTTTAAAATGATATTGTAGAGTAGGTGTGAGAGTCCAAATCTAGTCAGCTTGCATGTAAAACAGGTAGAATATGTTGGGCCGGATATGGCCACTTTAAATGCTAATGGACCAATAAGAGAACAAAGAGCTTTTGCCTTGCCAGATAACTTTTTTGACAGTATATGATATTGCATCTGTATGATCTATGTGTGTGTATACTTACACTTATTAGTGCATGTGTGTGTGTGTGTAGTATATGCACCAAGATATTAAGCTATAATGCAAGTATTTTATGCTCATTCATTTCAGGTTGATAACGTATTATCACCATGCTTCTGTTCATTTCTTATTGAAATATTTTTAATACTTTATGTAAAGATTCTTCTTTAAATTATCACTACATGCTTGGTTTATTTTCCCCTCCTTCACAGTACCAGACTCTGTAAACATCACTATTGTCAATACTACTACTAAATCAATAACTATAAAGTGGAAATCCCAGCACCTCAATGGACCACTCAGAAAATATGTTGTCTGCTGGAAAAGTGTTAAAGAAAGTACACCATGGTCTATGAATGCAACTGTGAACACAACTTATACAATAACCGATCTTGAACCCTACAGATCTTATAAGATCAAAGTAAAAATCTATAATACCGAATATTGGACAGAGAGTAAGATAGTTCGTGAAAGAACAGAGATTGGAGGTTTGTAAATATATTTATAATTACTAGCAGAACCTGTGAATATTTCATGTGACTAATGGTAAACCTAGAGGGTTATTTCTGACAATTTTATATAAAAAATCTGAAGGTGTAGCCTGTGTATGGAACAATACTCATTCATCTGCTAATCATTGAAAAGTGAAAGAAATTGGAATACAATGATTACTTAATGCTCTTTATACATACATTTTATATACTTTATGCATAATTTTATAGACTTCATACACAATGCTTGGGAATTAAATATTTGCTCTTCTTTTATATTTTCCCTGTAAAAAAAAAATCACCACACATATGATACAACCTTCAGTTAAATTGCATGTACGTAGCACATAAACAAGCACGAATATTTTGTGGATGTGCACTTATACACATGCATTAAGTGATGGGTGATGTAAAAAAAAACTTAGATCAGTTCAAAAAAATACACTTTTCACTATCTACTCACAACTGCCACCCCACCCTCACCATCTTCACCAGCACCTCACCACCACCACCACCACTACCATCATTTCTCTCTCTACCCCCATCTCTCTCTCTCTCTCTTTTTCTCTCTTCTCTCCACTGCATTTCTTTAACTTCACCATCAGAACATTGTCTCTCTGCTAAAATTATATTTCTAGCCCACCTTCTCTCTATCACTAATGTCAACTAACTTTTTTAAACACGTAATAAATTCTACTTTCCACCTACCTCAGGTCATGGTTGCTTCTCTCTCCCACATTTCTCACTCTCTCTTTTTCTCTCTCCCTCTTTTTCTTTCCCCCTCTTTCTATCTCAATCTTTGCCTTATCTTCTGTTCCTCCTTTTTCTTTCTCCCTCTTCTTCTCTCTTTACCATCAACTAATTACATGAAAGCTTTACAATTATGTTCCCTCTGCCTCACATCATGGATGCTTCTCATTTCCTCTTTTACTCTTGCTCTTCGCCTTTCCCTTCTGCTAATCATGTGAAAGTGTTATGGACAGACTACGTAATGTACGAGTAGGAAGAAATATCATAAGATTCTACTGTTCAAAAATTTAATCAATTGCTGAGTAAGCTCGTATTAGTCAAAGAGTAACTTTGCTAACAATTTGACACTGGCCACAGAGCAATGAAAAGAAAGTGAAACTCGATAGGTGGTGGTGGTGGATAGCAGGTTGAGAAGATAGGCAAAGTACTGAAACACTTTTATAGATCGTTCTTTAGATTTTCACTACTTGTCTGGTTTTATCTTTTCCTCCTTCACAGTACCAGACCCTGTAAACATCAGGATTGTCAATATTACTAGTAAATCAATAACCATCAAGTGGAAATCCTTGCACCCCTATGGACCAATCAAAAACTATTCTGTCAGCTGGCAGGCGGCACTGGCAACGGTCACGCTCAAAATGGTGCATCTTATGTGCCACCCGCACAAGAACCAGTCCAGGGGCACTGGCAACGATCTCACTTGGCTTGCCGGGTCTTCTCACGCACAGCACATATATATCGTCATCGTCGTTTAACATCCGCTTTCCATGCTAGCATGGGTTGGACTGAGGACTGGTGAAACCAGATGGCTACACCAGGCTCCAATCTGATTTGGTAGTGTTTCCACAGCTGGATGCCCTTCCTAACGCCAACCACTCAGAGAGTGTAGTGGGTGCTTTTACGTGTCACCCGCACGAAGGCCAGTCAGGCGGTACTGGCAATGGCCACGCTCATCTCGCTCGAGAAACCTCATGTGTCACCCGCACAAGAGCCAGTCCAGGGGCACCGGCAACGATCTCGCTCGAAAAACCTCATGTGTCACCCGCACAGGAGCCGGCCCAGGGGCACCGGCAACGATCTCGCTCGAAAGATTTCATGTGTCGCCCTCACATGAGCCAATCCAGGGGCACTGGCAACGATCCCGCTCGAAAGATTTCATGTGTCGCCCGCACATGAGCCAGTCCAGGGGCACTAGCAACGATCCCGTCCCACTCAAAACATTTCATGTGTCACCCGCACAAGAGCCAGTCCAGGGGCACTGGCAACAATCTCGCTCAAAACATTTCATGTGTCGCCCGCACATGAGCCAGTCCAGGGGCACCGGCAATGATCTCGCTCGAAAAACCTCATGTGTCACCCACACAGGAGCCAGCCCAGGGGCACCGGCAACGATCTCGCTCGAAAGATTTCATGTGTCGCCCGCACATGAGCCAGTCCAGGGGCACTGGCAAGGATCCCGCTCAAAACATTTCATGTGTCACCCGCACAAGAGCCAGTCCAGGGGCACTGGCAACAATCTCGCTCGAAAGATATCATATGTCGCCCGCACATGAGCCAGTCCAGGGGCACTGGCAACGATCCCACTCAATACATTTCATGTGTCACCCGCACAAGAGCCAGTCCAGGGGCACTGGCAACGATCTCGCTCGAAAGATATCATATGTCGCCCACACATGAGCCAGTCCAGGGGCACTGGCAGCGATCCCGCTCGAAAGATTTCATGTGTCGCCCGCACATGAGCCAGTCCGGGGGGCACCGGCAATGATCTTGCTCGAAAAACCTCATGTGTCACCCGCTGAGTAAGCTCGTATTAGTCAAAGAATAATTTTGCTAACAATTTGACACTGGCCACAGAGCAATGAAAAGAAAGTGAAACTCGATAGGTGGTGGTGGTGGATAGCAGGTTGAGAAGATAGGCAAAGTACTGAAACACTTTTATAGATCGTTCTTTAGATTTTCACTACTTGTCTGGTTTTATCTTTTCCTTCTTCACAGTACCAGACCCTGTAAACATCACTATTGTCAATATTACTAGTAAAGCAATAACCATCAAGTGGAAATCCTTGCACCCCAATGGACCAATCAAAAACTATTCTGTCAGCTGGCAAACTTTTGAAGGACATACACTTAACTTCACATCAATGTCTATGAAAACAGCAATGAATAGAACTTATACAATAACCGATCTTGAACCCTACAGATATTATATGATCAAAGTAAAAATCTGTAATACCAAATATTGTACAGACAGTAAACCAGTTTATCAATACACAATGATTGGAGGTTTGTAAATATATTTATAATTACTAGGGTAACCTGTGAATATTTCATGTAATTAATGATAAACCTATAGGGTTATTTCTGAAAACTTTATTCAAAAGTTTGAAAGCGTAGCCTGTGTTGTATAAGTATGGAAAGATAGTCACTCATCTGCTGCTCATTGAAAAGTAAAAGAAATTTGAATACAATGATTACTTAATGCTCTTTATACATACATTTTATATACTTTATGCATAATTTTATAGACTTCATACACAATGCTTGGGAATTAAATATTTGCTCTTCTTTTATATTTTCCCTGTAAAAAAAAAATCACCACACATATGATACAACCTTCAGTTAAATTGCATGTACGTAGCACATAAACAAGCACGAATATTTTGTGGATGTGCACTTATACACATGCATTAAGTGATGGGTGATGTAAAAAAAAACTTAGATCAGTTCAAAAAAATACACTTTTCACTATCTACTCACAACTGCCACCCCACCCTCACCATCTTCACCAGCACCTCACCACCACCACCACCACTACCATCATTTCTCTCTCTACCCCCATCTCTCTCTCTCTCTCTTTTTCTCTCTTCTCTCCACTGCATTTTTTTAACTTCACCATCAGAACATTGTCTCTCTGCTAAAATTATATTTCTAGCCCACCTTCTCTCTATCACTAATGTCAACTAACTTTTTTAAACACGTAATAAATTCTACTTTCCACCTACCTCAGGTCATGGTTGCTTCTCTCTCCCACATTTCTCACTCTCTCTTTTTCTCTCTCCCTCTTTTTCTTTCCCCCTCTTTCTGTCTCAATCTTTGCCTTATCTTCTGTTCCTCCTTTTTCTTTCTCCCTCTTCTTCTCTCTTTACCATCAACTAATTACATGAAAGCTTTACAATTATGTTCCCTCTGCCTCACATCATGGATGCTTCTAATTACCTCTTTTACTCTTGCTCTTCGCCTTTCCCTTCTGCTAATCATGTGAAAGTGTTATGGACAGACTACGTAATGTACGAGTAGGAAGAAATATCATAAGATTCAACTGTTCAAAAATTTAATCAATTGCTGAGTAAGCTCGTATTAGTCAAAGAGTAATTTTGCTAACAATTTGACACTGGCCACAGAGCAATGAAAAGAAAGTGAAACTCGATAGGTGGTGGTGGTGGATAGCAGGTTGAGAAGATAGGCAAAGTACTGAAACACTTTTATAGATCGTTCTTTAGATTTTCACTACTTGTCTGGTTTTATCTTTTCCTTCTTCACAGTACCAGACCCTGTAAACATCAGGATTGTCAATATTACTCGTAAATCAATAACCATCAAGTGGAAATCCTTGCACCCCAATGGACCAATCAAAAACTATTCTGTCAGCTGGCAAACTTTTGAAGGACATACACTTAACTTCACATCAATGTCTATGAAAACAGCAATGAATAGAACTTATACAATAACCGATCTTGAACCCTACAGATATTATATGATCAAAGTAAAAATCTGTAATACCAAATATTGTACAGACAGTAAACCAGTTTATCAATACACAATGATTGGAGGTTTGTAAATATATTTATAATTACTAGGGTAACCTGTGAATATTTCATGTAATTAATGATAAACCTATAGGGTTATTTCTGAAAACTTTATTCAAAAGTTTGAAAGCGTAGCCTGTGTTGTATAAGTATGGAAAGATAGTCACTCATCTGCTGCTCATTGAAAAGTAAAAGAAATTTGAATACAATGATTACTTAATGCTCTTTATACATACATTTTATATACTTTATGCATAATTTTATAGACTTCATACACAATGCTTGGGAATTAAATATTTGCTCTTCTTTTATATTTTCCCTGTAAAAAAAAAATCACCACACATATGATACAACCTTCAGTTAAATTGCATGTACGTAGCACATAAACAAGCACGAATATTTTGTGGATGTGCACTTATGCACATGTGTTAAGTGATGGGTGATGTAAAAAAAAACTTAGATCAGTTCAAAAAAATACACTTTTCACTATCCACTCACAAGCACCACCCCACCCTCACCAGCTTCACCAGCACTATCATCTCTCTCTACCCTCTCATTACATCCCCTCCTTCTGTCATTCTCTCTCTCTCTCTCTCTCTCCCTCCCTCTCTCTTTCTCTCTACCCTCCCACTGCATTTCTTTAACCTCACCATCAGAACATCATCTCTGCTAAAATTATATTTCTAACTCACCTTCTCTCTATCACTAATGTCAACTAACTTTTTTTAACCACGTAATAAATTTTACGTTCCAAAGATCAAATATCAAGTGCTTTTCACTTGGCACTGGCACAGGACTCTTGCAGGTCAATCCTTACCTCCAGGGGTACCAGTTTTATCATTTCTGCCATGAAGTACGGGTCTTTTTGAGTACTACAAAGCACCAGTCATCTTAGTCCTTCGTCTTCCCACCCACCCACCAAATATTCAGCATCTTGAAGTTGTTCCTCTGTACTTTGTCCCATGTTTTCCTGGATCTCCCACTTCCACGTGTTTCATCTGCTTTGAGATATCGGCACTTCTTTATCGAACTGTCGGCATCCATCCACGTCACATGACCAAACCAGTGCAGTCTTCTCTCTAGCACAGTTGAACATATACACTTGGATTATACATCCAGCGGAGCTAACTAACTTCATTTCTTTCTAACCTTCGCATGTACCCTGCATTCAGGGCCCACATTTTACTACCATGTAGCATCCTCCTTTCACTCAGAGAGGGAAACCTCTGAATTTCTTCCATCCTTCTCTTATTCTAGCTATGACAATCTCCATGCATCCCCCCCCCCACTACTAATTTGGTCGCCTAAGTAGCAGAAATTATCTACTACCGCTAATGATCTACCAGAGCATTTGACAGAATCAATTTACTGAGTCTCTATAGTTTTTATGGGTCCTGTGCACACCTTCCACATATGAACACTACCCTCTCTGATAACTTAACTATTAATCCACTGCATTTCTTGTGTGTCCATAATATATAAGAAATTGTGAGCACTAACTGTCAAATCACAGTTTTATTAGAATTACATGTTACTCTAGTGTCAAATGATAGTTATTAGGTTTTTATTAAGAATAGAAAGCCCTTCAATGAGTAAAGTTTCCAGTTTCATTTCCATTCTCAGTCACTGCTATTTTACTACATTTCATCTCTGTGCAAATCATTATCTTTGAGGTGAGTATTAACAACCCTGATCTTGTTTCCAATGTTAAATGAGCAATATAGTAAACAAAAGCTTCCAACATGTTAAATCTTAGACTTTGTTTTGATTCTTTGTTTTAACCATTGCACTTCACATTCATTGATTATGGTCTTAACAATATGAAATCCATCACCTATATAAAAATAATTACAATGTTGAAAAAGATTGGGTAAAAGTGTGATTTATTGTGGGAGGAAGATTTTGTATGTAGCAGACCTTAATGATATATATTAGACACTAGATACTCCAAACCGTAATGATGGATTTTTCATTTTTTTTTTTTATTGGTAATAAATGATGTTGATAATGAGGATGATTATAAAGGTGATTTAAAAGCCAAGAAAATTAAAAAACAAAAAAAAACAGGAAACAAGAAAATTGCAGCTTTGCTGAGCGTGGCCGTTGCCAGTACCGCCTGACTGGCTCCTGTAGGATTTTCGAGCGAGATCGTTGCCAGTGCCCCTGGACTGGCTTGTGCGGGTGGCACATAAAAGACACCATTTCGAGCGTGGCCGTTTTCGTGCGGGTGACACGTAAAAGCACCCACTACACTCTCTGAGTGGTTGGCGTTAGGAAGGGCATCCAGCTGTAGAAACTCTGCCAAATCAGACTGGAGCCTGGTGTTGCCATCCGGTTTCACCAGTCCTCAGTCAAATCGTCCAACCCATGCTAGCATGGAAAGCGGACGTTAAACGATGATGATGATGATGATGATGCTGCATGATAGTGGTGTCAGACGTGGCAAGTAGGCCATCATATGATCTATTTTCTTCTTCTGTTTTACAAATCCAGTGTGCACATGCACATTGTGTGTGCATACTTCTCTTTCCAGTTATTACTCAAAACTGTTTACAGATCACAACCATCTCATGAACCTGTGTTCGTGAGAAGTACTTCACGCTCTAATGGTTGTTAAAGGAAACAAAAGCAAAAGAGATGTCTATCAACAATGATACTTGTGATGAACTTTCCCATGTCATTCATTACAGCCACACCAAGGGAGGTAACTGAATATAACTATGTTAATTACGCAACGGAGATCCTGTAAAATAAATAGTAACTTAAGTCAACAGGATCAAAGGTCTAGCAGGAGCCATAGGTTCATCAGACCCTTTTCCAGTATACTGTGACATATATATTCCACTCCAACCCAGTCAGGATGCCAGTTTGTTGCAGGGTTACTCATTTTTGCCTGCTGAGTTGGCTGGAGCAATGTGAATTGAAGTGTTTTGCTCAAAAAACACAACATACTGCAGGATTCAAAACCGCAACCTTACAATTATGAGTACATTATCCATAACCACTAAGCCATGTGCCCAACAACTGGCTGAGTACTGGAATCAATAAAAATAATTGACAGAAACCCAAAAGAAAATTAGGAAAATAAACTCTACATTTTGTGCATGCATGCATGTGCGTCTCTCTGTGTGCATATGCATATACATGTGTAAGAGCGAGAGATAGATGGAGAGAGAGAGAGTTACATGTGTCTGTCAGGGCAGACACCTGGTTGTGCTTGAATTCAGTATTCTAGTTTCAAAGTACTCTTAACACATACAGTAATGAGCTGGTAATGAATGACTTGCTAACCAATTTACATTGTAGTTGAATGAACTGTAATATTATAAAACTAGTACTGTGTCGAAATATGAGAAGCAGTCGTTTGGAAGGTAGAATGGCACCCAACAAGTAGTGATACTATCATCATCATCATCATCATCACTATATTGGTGATTGAAGTATTGGTGATAATGTTGATGATGTGAATACTGATGACATTGGTGATAATGATTATAGTCATGATATATTCTCAATATTCTTTTACTATAGTACGTACATGTTTTATTAAATGAAATATGCTTCCTAAGTTCTTTTATTTTATATTCTTTTCCTGTCATCACAGTCCCACACCCGGCACGAAATATTACTGCTAAGGCAGAGTCTGCAACAAGCATTCGTGTCTCTTGGGAGGAACCAATGCAGTTCACAGGACCAACTTCATATATCATTCAGGGATGGTCTTTGAAGCCCTCAAAAATTTTGAAGACTTTTCTTGGGCCATTCAACGTCTCAGGTGTGGTATCATTTTGGTTTTTTCTTCTTATCATTTTGGATTTTTCTTCTCATTAAATCATCAAACAAAATGTCTTTCTTAAGTTGAAATCCTGCCAAGATCAACTTTGTATTTCATCTCTCCCAAGCAATAAAATGAAGTACTGGTCAGGCACTTGTGAGGGAGGGGGGTAATTTAATCAACTTACCCTCCTCCAAATATCTGGCCTTGTGCTTCTGTTAGAAACAATTATTACTTGTATTATCAGGGTACTAGTGGAGGCACAATGGCCTAGTGGTTAGGGCAGCGGACTTGCAGTTTCAATTCCCAGACCAGGCGTTGTGAGTGTTTATTGAGCAAAAACACCTAAAGCTCCACGAGGCTCTGGCAGGGGATGGTGGCGAACCCTGCTGTACTCTTCCACCACAACTTTCTCTCATCCTTTCTTCCTGTTTCTGTTGTGCCTGTAATTCAAAGGGTCAGCCTTGTCACACTGTGTCACGCTGAATATCTCTGAGAACTACGTTAAGGGTACACATGTCTGTGGAGTGCTCAGCCACTTGCACGTTAATTTCACGAGCAGGCTGTTCCGTTGACCGGATCAACTGGAACCCTCAACGTCGTAAGCGATGGAGTGCCAGCCAACCAACCATCAGGGTACTAAATTGACAAAATTTTGTTATGTGTTCTTTTACATTCTGAATTAATTTCTTACCAGGGTCAGTTATGTTATTCATCCTTCTAGGATTAACTATATACCTCACCCAAAATATGTAGAGTGTACCTTCCCTAGAAATCATACACAGGCATGGCTCTGTAGCTAAGAAGTTTTCTCTACGACCTTATGCTTCTCACTTCAATTCCACTTTGTGATGATATTTGTGGTATGTCTTCTATAGCTTTAGTTTGACAAATACCATGTGAACGAAATTAAGTAGACATTCACTCTGCTTTGTACTAATTGTCTGGCTCAAACTGCTACAGGTGTCAGAGAACTCGTCAATACTGTCTTGTATGTCAGCCTCTGAGAGGTAACAGTCATTAGCATACAGAAAGTCATACATGTGGTCTGTTTGAACCTTGGTTTTGCTTAAAGCCTCCTAAGACTGAAGACTGAATCATCAGTACACTATCAGTACTGATATCTGTGACTTTAAAATCATCTGTCAGCATGGTCCACACACATAATAATCAAGGCGGTTGCAGTTTGGGGAGTTAGGTGGTCAGATGTTAGGGGTGATGTGGTCGCAGAAATTGTCTGACAGCCATGACTGGGTTCTCCTGCTTGTGTGGCATGGTGCAGAGTCCTGAGGCAGAATAGAGTAGATATAAGGATACAACACTGTTTCAATCTGGTGGAGATAGGAAATAGTTCTGATGTCTGTCATCTTGAGTTCTGGCCTGCAGGTCATCATGTAACTGTCATACAATGGTGATGAATTTTGTGAGCATCCATACTTTGCCATAACTCTTGAAATTAATTGAAAAACCTACAATAGTTTTCAAAGTAAGAATCAGGTGAAACATTTTGGACACCCTGTATATATATATGAAAAGTAGTTGGCTATTGTGACTTCATAAACTGAGAAAAGAAATTTGTGACATCTTGTGTTTTCCAAGCACATTGTGGAGTAAATGAAATAGCTACAGGTGGAAATTGAATCTGGTTATATTTGCTGTTATACTAAATGTAATGGTGTGGGTAATTCAGTAATTACTTATTTCTACCTCACAGGTTTCCATAATACCTCGTTTCTTGTAAAAGACTTAGCAGAGTATTGGCCATACGTATTTGAAATTACACCAAGTACTGAGGCAGGAAATGGTTCCTCAATAAACACTTCAAGCACTCTGACAGAGGAATCAAGTAAGCTTTCTATCTTTCTCTCTTTCTCATTTGTCTAGTCATCAACCACATTACATCATTCCTCCACACTACGCTATGCCATTCAACAATGCTATGTTACACTGCTGCAACCAAAAAGTTTGTACATGATCGCTTGACCTGCTAAAAACAGCTGTCAAATCTTCATCATATAACACCCTATCATCGTCTTAGAAAAATAAAGAACTGTTGAATTGCATTGTCCTAAATACAATTTATCCAAATAAATGTTGACATGGTCAAGAATCGACAGACATCAAATTGAACTCTACCGTTTTAAGAAGAAAGAACACATTGGCAATTGTAATCTTAGGCATACAAAAACAACAGGATGGTCATAGTTGGAATATCTATGATCAAAATAATCTGCCAGACATTATAAATAATATCACACTGCACCACATAACTAACAAACATACATGGTGTAAGAGGAAAAACAGTAATACTTTTGTATCTAGTCATTTAGGCAAGTACCTGTATGCCATAGGACTGCTATTTCTGAGCAGACCTGGGGTTACATAACAATAACAAAAGCATCTCACCACATTGTACTACACAATATTACAATACACTGTGTTATATAACATCACATGAGCCAACAAGGAAACCTCCTCATGGTCGCCCTTACTACTAGAAATAGTAATAAAATTTGCACAGATCATACCCTAGTGTCTAAAAAACAAGGGAATAATATAATCCTAGATATGCTCAGTTTAAAAAAAAACAGCAAAACTGTCAAAAAGGAAACATCTTTGTTCATATGTTTACTTAATCAGGATTCATCTAGGCCTAAACACAAATTATAACACCACATCAAATACACCATATTACATCACATGAATACAACATCATATTTTAACTCACCTCAACACACAGTACTACATTCCAACATGCTACACCACATTATATTACAATTTGTTACATTTCACCACAATACACCGCATCAAATCAGATCATATTACAGCACACAACACTTGATAATATTGCATAGTATTGTTAGACCTAAATAAAATTTTATCTCTTTGTCTTGAATGCAGCACCTGGACCAGTCAAAAGTTTGGATATTTATGTCAACTATTCCTGCTATATTGCATTACTGGTTACATGGAAGAAGCCACTTCCTGAAGATGAAAATGGTATTATCACTAAATATGAAATAACTTACTGGGCTGATAATGATGACAAAGTAAGTTACTCCCTTCAAAATAATCTCAGTTAGTACATATCCAAACTTATACACACACACACAAACACACACAAATATGTATGCATATAAATCCATATCTGTATCTATTTATCTATCTATCTATCTATATATATATACCTATCTAGCTAGCTAGCTATGTCTGTATGTATGTATGTATGCATGCATGTAAATTTATAATATAAATCCCGTTCTGTGTGTGTGTGTGTAAAAGATTATAACGGCCATATTTTTCATCAGATTTTCTCCAAACTAGGAACATACATTACTTATGTTCCAGAGATGGTTTTAGACTCTTAAAATTTTTCACATAATGAGTAATGGGCCCCTGGTGGCAGAAAACATTCATTCCTGGGTTACTTGGAGAAAGGAGGTAACTCTTTGTGAAGTAACTTTCAGAAATTGATTGTTTCCCTTACATTCATTGGTCAAAAAGTTATCACAATTTCATTTAATATATAAAATAGAGTATGTGTGTATTCACTTTTAACACAAAAACAGCTTCACCAATTGCTTCCATACTTGTGATGTGTGAATAATTTGACCTCAGACACATTAGGCTCCCCATTACTTTTTACATTAGATTCATGTCTTTGAAAGTTTTTTAAATATTTACTTCCGTTTTTCTAGCATCAGTGACGTCTGTATCTCTCTATCTATCTATCTATCTCTGTCTATTTCTATCTCTCTATCCATCGCTATCTCTATATCTATCTCTCTATATCTTATCTATATATATCTTATCTATATATATCTTATTTGTCTAACTAGCTAGCTCTCTCTCCCCCCTCTCTATATCTCACTCACTCTCTATTGTTTTTACTTTCATTTTTCAGATGCTATTGTTTTCACTGTAACTTTTCAATTGCTATTTACAAACAACAACAACAAATTACTAACAGAAAAAAGTTCACAATTACTGATGAAAGTAATTTCATACATAATTTACTGGCAGAAGTAACTTCATTATACTTTTTATATTTTATAATAGTATTCTACATGTAATTAGATTCAATAAACCTTTTGAATTCAAAGAATCTATGATTTTCTTCATTTCAAATCATGGGGGTAACATCAGCATAAATATATTTTGGGGTAGTAGGTTAAAAAAGTTCCCTGATCCCTGAAATCGTGTAATACAGCAGATAAGAAGTGAGATAAACTTATCTAACAAACACCCTCCCCCATTGCAATTTTGTGACTTTATGCCTATGTTAAAAAAATATTACCATCTGACGTTCTAAGCTTATGCACATTAATCCTCTAGCATTAAAACCGGCCATATCCATTCCAAATATTTTACTTGTTTTATGTTCAAACCTGCCAGATCCAGCCTCTCAGACTTACCCTTCAGTATCATTCTAAAAATAAACAATCACATCATTGAAATCTTGAAGCAATAAGATAATATATGATTTTTTTTTATGTGTATAAATAAGCATTATATTTGATAAATTAATCTGAATGCTAAAGGGTTAATTTTTGTATTGATTCTTTTATGTAGAAGAAAATATGTGTTAACGCTACTCTGTTCTCAACCATGATGATTGCATTTGGAGAGCATAGCTACACAATACAGGTAAGTGGCATATCTTTGCAATAAGCATAAATTCTTGACACAATTATAATGTAGTATTAAAAATCAATGTAACTATTAAGAGTCAAACTAATTCAAATCATTGGGATGTTGGTCAGTTATCCAAAGGTTTACATGGTCTCTATCCTGTCACTTCCATTATAGATTTGAAAAAAAATAACTGTTAAAATCGAACTGCACTCTTCAAAATTTGCACTAAGAATAAGTAAAAGGTAAAATTACTACCTGCTGTTATAGCAAGTTGATGCAAGTAGTTTATCCCATTCCCCTCCAACTTTAATTCATGCAATTGAAAAAAATCGCATTATTTATGGGATGACCCAATATTAAGTTCAATCAATGTATCAAAAATATATTGTAAATAAAAATCATGGCTGAGATTCTTTTCTGGAGCATTATGCTAATAACTTAGAATAACATACTGATATTGTTGTGTTCAAGTCAGGCTCAACAATAATGACAATGAGATAAATGTTATGGATGAGAGTAAAAGGTGTTGGAAAAAGTTTGCATTAAAGGATGGAAAAGATAAAAATATTTTCTTAAACCAACATATTTATCCAATATATATTTGTATCAAAATTTGTTATCTCTGTAGTGTATCAGTGCTTTTACATGAAAGAGAAAGATTTATTAGAACTGTGTGTTGAGTGTTTCTCACAAGATGTATGTTAGACAAAGAAAAAATGGTATGAAATGACGTTAGAGAATGTCTTTTAATGGTCTGACTATCAGACAAGATTTCAGACACAATTAAGACATCTCCAGATATTTTTTAAATCAAAATTTATTTATAAGGATAATGACAGACATTCTCAAATTTTCTGTTTGTATTTCGGCAGAAAAACAAAGGTTGTTCTTTTAATGGTTACCAACATTCTGTCACAGCCACCACAAGATGTGACTGGCTGTAAATATATCTTGACAGGAATGTTGATTATCTCTGTAGGTATCTTAATGTATACTGTTATAAATTACCAACTATACTATGAATATAAATCTAAAGAGAGATGTGGGAGGAGAGATTTGTTTTTCATAATAATTGTTGACACTGTTTTGTTTATTATCATTAAAACATATATCTGTGATGCAAAAAGCAACCTACAACTTTTACTTGAGTATCTTTGCGACATTCAGTAATAACCAAACAGTATTGGAGTATTAGTACATCAATAAAATGTTCAATTTTTAAAATATTTAAAAAAAAAACAGTAAAAGAAAAAACTAGGAAAAATTCTTATAACACTAACTATATGGAAGAAATATCTACAATAATTATCTGGGCTATCAGGTTTCATGGTAACAAAATTATCGGTTGCATTCTTTCTAACAGAATAAGCTATTTACAAAGTATTTGTTTTGCCACTAGGTGTTTGTCAATGTTTGTTTATGGTTTCTACAATCTCAATAAACACCATTTAAAAGTAAATTTAAGAAATGACCTCATAAACCATAATTTGAAAAAGTATTTAAAAAATAAATATATGTAGAAACTATGGCATAAAATTTCAACAAATAAAACACTGAAAACAAAATTTGACTACAAAGCTAATGTCTTTTTTTTTTCTTTCAGATACGAGCAGAAACTTCAAAAGGATTAGGTGACACAAGAAACAAAACTGTTTATGTCAAACCTCAAAGTAAGTTTTAACAGTGCTCAGTTTTCTGTCAATGTTTCATAATATATTGTCTATATTTCAAAATTCTCTCTAATATTTTAATTTTTTCAACTTAAACAGTTCCTGTGGTACCAGATAATGTGTCTGTTACAAGATCATATGAAGAAGTTGAGGACAGTAGCAGGCAGATTGCTATAAACCTGCCCAGTAAGTTCTTTACAGATTTCACATTTGGAAGACCAGTACAATGGGGATTGGTCATTGCTCTGTCTGATGCTGTTAAAGGAAGTGGTAAGTTATTGCTAGTTGTTCTTAATATAACTTGATTAGTGTTAACTGAGCAAATAATAAATGCAAAGGTTTTAGGACTTGTAATTTTTTTGGGGTGGATATGATCCAATAAAAGTACCAAATAATAACTGGACCATCCAGTGAAGGATATTTGTCAGTCAGTTGCTTTATGCTCTAAAATTTAAACTACAGGTCCCTTCAAGGCTTAGAAGGGATTTGCTTTCTTTTCTGATTTTCAAATACTAAAAGTGTCTTTAAAAATTAATTAGCGTTTAATATTTTTCAAATCAAAGGCAGTAAGCTGGTAGAATTGTTAGCAAGGTAATCAACTTACCACCTCCCCTGGAACTGCTGGCCTTGTGCCAAAATTTGATGTCAATATTTGTTAAGTCAACAATAATAGCAATGCAGATTATACAGCATTTTGTATATCTTACTTTACACAGATATACAGTACTAAAGCCACAATACTGTGATATTTGTCTTGAGAAGGCATCTCATATAAGCATATAATGCTAAAAAGTACAAACATATTAGTAGGAGAGGAAAAGTTTCTAGCAGTGGTAGTAGAATTGCTAGATCTGAGATTTCTGCATGTTTGCACATCATCAGTAACATCAAATACATACTAAGACAAATTTCAACTACATGCTTAGACAAATTTCACCTCTACTGATACTAAAAAATAGTTATTACCAAATCACTGATGTCACAAATATCTGGCATGTTAGGGTTTTCATACAGTATATCCATGTAAAGTAAGATATACAGAAGGATATTCTGAACTAATACAGCTTTTATCATTAACAAATTTTTACCCAGCCTACCAGCTAATTGTTATGCCAACAATTTGTTAATCACTGTTTTTTCTATATCAGTGAAAGTGAAATTTGTCTAAGCATGCAGTTGATTGTGAATATTTGCTATAGATAAGATCTAGCAATTCTACCATCACTTCTGGGTGCCTTTCATCTCCTACTGGTACTTCTGTGCTTTTTAGCACTACACATCTTATATGAAGTACTTTCTCCAAATGAATACTATAGTGTTGTAGCTTTCTTATATCCATATTAAAAGTCAGGTATACAAAATGCTATGCTGAACGAATACTATTTCCATCAGTAATCATGAATAGCAGACAAAACGTTTTACAATATTTACTTATATCCCACAAAATACTCAATTCATAACCAATAAGGATTGATTTTTTTTTGTCATCCTTACATGGTTAATAGAAATAAGTACTATCAATAATCTAGGTTTATTTAATCAATCAAGCACCAAATTTATCATCATTTATCATTCCTATTTTTTCTAACTAGACATAAATAGGATGTGTCTTCTATATAGCATCCTGTCAGCCATCTTAGTTCTGTATCTTCTCATCTGTGAAACTCAACACCTCATGATGTGTTTAACCTTAAGATTTAGGGGAAAATTAAAATGGCATTAAGTTCATTTTTTGTTAATGACTAGTTTATCGTTTATGTCATAATCTCAATAAATAATCAACCGCAGTTGGAATGAATCTTCCTAAAGAAAGTTTGCTTGTTACATTTTGCTTCTCAGATAACTTATTTGAATAGTTTCTTGCTAATGGCAGAATTCTACACTTGTTTTTAAGTTAAGAAGACAGATTCCTTCAAACTATATTCCTTGAATTGTAGACCACTTTTATATATTTATATATTTATTTTGATTTGATCTAATTTGTTCATTAATCCTTTGCCAGATCAGGAACATTCAGAAATTTATCCTAGAGAGCTAAAAGAATGGAAAGAGGTATATGATAAAGAAACTGCATATTCCTACCGACCAACACCATCTGACTGGAAGCCACCTTCTATTCTGACAACAAAGGGTAAGCTATCCTAATGTTGTTGTAGTAGTAGTAGTAGTAGTAGTAGTAGTAGTTTTGTTGTTGTTGTACCACCACTACCTCCATCACTATCAGCATTATCACTGCAGATGTTAGCTTAAGCAAAAGTCATTTTGCAGTCACTACACAAGCTAGAAATAACAACTACATTTTTCTCATGTCATTACTTACTGTCTTACCAAAATGGAACACACTGGATTAAATAGTCTTAATAGTACACTATAGACAGACTGAAAGGCAAAATGTATGGTCATGAACAGAATGTTTTTTATTTTTTTATCATAGAACTGCATATTCAGGGCTGACCAACAATTAAACAACAACAATACAAACAAATTTAAGTGCATTGCCTACAATTTTCAGTAGAGGTGATTAATCAACCATCATTACCTCCAGTACTTAACTGATACAGTGGGAGGAAAGGCAAAGTTGACCTCAGTGAGATTTGAACTTGGAGCATAATAAACAAGAATAAATACTGGCTTCCTATCTATGTTAGAACTTATTATTATCATAATGACAGGCATGTTTGTATGTTGGGCAAAATAGCAGAATTTCTTCCAGCTTTAAGGGTCAATAAAGTAAGTCCCATATTGGGATTGATGTAATTGACTATGCCCTCCCACAAAATTTCAGGCCTTGTGCCTATAGTCGAAAGGTTTTAAAATGCCAGGCAAAAATCAGGTATAGCTGGTCATGTATGGAAAAATAGAGACCACCTCCTGCTATGGGATGAAGTTAAGATAATCGACAGAGAATACCACTGGAAAATACAATTAAAAGAGGTTGCACATATGTTAGGCGACACAATAACCTTCTAAGCAGACCTATAGCAGATATGAATGTAATATGAGAACCAGTTATAAGGAAAGATAAAATACTAGGGCTACTAACACATGGATTCTAAGTTCAATCCCAGGCAGGGACTTGAAAAATAAGATCAACAGAAAAACAATATCAGTAACATACCTTAGGAATGAGAACAGCCTACCCCATTAGTCAAATAAAGGGTTGGATTTGAAATTCCACCAGGACACCTGATGAAGACTGGGGAGTACATCAGCCAAAACATTGTGATCATGGTTTCAACTCCTAGACAGGGTGGTGTGTTGTATTCTTGAATAAAATACTTGGCATGTAAAAGCACCCACTACACTCTCAGAGTGGTTGGTGTTAGGAAAGGCATCCAGCTGTAGAAACTCTGCCAAATCAGATTGGAGCCTGGTGTAGCCATCTGGTTTCACCAGTCCTCAGTCAAATCGTCCAACCCATGCTAGCATGGAAAGTGGACGTTAAACGACGATGATGATGATGATCTCACATTGTTCTGTGATCACTTCGATACCTGATGCATGATAAACCAGGCACCTGTTTAGACGTTGATTTGAAGGAGAGAGTGAGCTAAGGTGCAGCATGAACATTTGATCGCTATAAACAAGTCATTTGTGCAGGTCATGCAGCAAAAGCTGAACATTCACATGTCACCTTTGACAAGAGAGTCCATCAATTGTTATTAATATTATTATCGTCATTCTCATCATCCTCATTATTATTATTATCAGGGTAGTGAATGGCACAATTAGTCAATTAGTAGAGTACCAAACAAATTACTATTTTGTATTTAGTTTTGTTCTGAGTTCAAATTCTGCCAAGACCAACTGTTAATCCTTACAGTGTTTTTAAAGTAAAGTACTGTGGTTGACTTAATTGACTATACCCTTCCAATGAAATATGTAACCTGTGCCTTTGCTAAAAATCATTACTGATTTCCAACTTTGACACAAGGTCACACATTGTGAATGGTAGACAGTCACTTCTATGACCTCCAGTACTAAGTTATCCACCTAAATAGCAAGAAGTTGTTCACAAACATACTCTAAACTTGAACTACACAAACATGCTATTTTCTCTCTCTCTCTCTCTCTCTCTCTCTCTCTGTGTTTTTTTTGTTTTTTTTTCTTACTGATGCTACAATGGCTTCTGCTTTTTAGAGATAGCCATTCTCATGTCACATCCATTCAAGCTCATTTTGATCACTATTCTCTTTTCCTCTCATTTCTCATATCGTGTGCCCCCTTTCTATTTTGTGCACTAACAACTTTTTCCAGTTATTCCTTCTCAGAACATCAGTCAATGAATTTTTCTTCAGCTATCAGCTGGTAGTTCTTTAAGAAAAACATTAATAACACGTCTGTCCGTCTGTCCCCAGTTTCAGAGGGCCAACAATGGCCATGAGTACAGCTCTTTTCTACCAACCAATTTAATATTTGTTGTTTTTTCAATTTCAATATTAAAAAAATGAAAAATGAAAAACAAAGCCATCATCTTAAGGATTTGAACTCAGAACATAAAAGATATACTAACTCAAATCATAAAAGACATTTTATGTGATTCAATGCCAAATGTATCAATCCACCATCCTTAATGTTGTTTAATCAATATTGTGCAGTAGTACTATTTTCCAGCAAGTTCTTTGTTCTTTACAGACATAAATGCTGTTTACATACTTGGCGCTCAAGAGGATTGTGAAGATAAGCCAATATATTGCAATGGCTATTTGAAACCCGACAGATATTACCGGTGAGTTACAGTAACAACAACAACACTGTGCAGACTTGTGATCAAGACCATTCCAACCATGATCATCCTGTATTTTTAAGTGCAAGAAACCAGGAACCGATTATTTAGTGTAACCTTTTTCAGATAATAGAAAGTAATTTAAGAAAGATTTGGTTGCTATTTCTAGCATGTCAAATGACTGCATATTCAAATAGTGTAATGTATGTTTGTTGAACTTTAGACCAAGAAAGTAAAAAAAACAACAGTGCTTGAAGCTAATCCTTACAGAGTAGTTATTGTTGATGTTTAGCTTCAATCCTGATTGAACAGATCTATGGTCAAAGTATTCCAACCATGGCCTTCATGTCTTTTTAGAAGAGTTCTCCTTTTTTGAAGACTGGAGAGTGTGATTTGAGGGAAATTTAGATGCTATTAAAAGGTTACTTGACTGCAGATTGATACCACTATGAAAAAATATAGACTCACTTGATGTAAATATCTTTTTCCTGTTATGTTGCAATGAGAACATCTTTTCTTTTGTGTTTTTTTTTTATTAATGATTAATAGATGTGTTTGTATTTGGACGTCACACAGATTTTGTTCTTCTGTTAATCAATCATATAGGCTTATCATTGCAGACATCACCATTGTCATCATGAAAGTCACTAACACCACCACCACCACCATTATCATCACTGCTACCACCACCACCACTATTACCACCATCACCACCATCGTTATCGTCGTCATCATCATCATTATCCTTTTTAGTTAGTTTTTTAGTCATTACAACAAACTGATGATCTTGAATTTGATTATTTTTCATACAATTTAAAAAGTTGAGTTTTGTTTTGTTCTTGTTTTCTTATTTCATGCATATATATATATATATATATATATATATATATATATATATATACATATATATATATATATATATGATGATATATATATAATGCAAGAGAGTTAGGGGTTGAGGATTCAACCCACTAAGGGATAGTATCTATCCAATATACTGCTGGGAGGGTACCCAATTATTGTTACACTAGTGTTTCTAATTGATGTATATATATATATATATATATATATATATACATGCACACATATATATTTGATTATATGTATTTATTTTCTCTTAGTTATCAATTAAGTCCGACAAAACAAATTGGTTAATAGATACCAGGGTAGCAAAGATCACAAAATAACTGTGGTGTAACTCCTGTTTACAAGGTAGAAACTCCCTGTTAATTTGGAGTATTTTGCGTAAATATAAAATTTAATAAATGGAGTAATACGCATATGTTAAATGAATTCTTTTATTTTCGACATATGTTTCGAAGATTACAAATGGTTCCTTCCAAAGGAATGAGTGATGTTGATAAAGATGTAATCTTCTCTTCAGGGAAATTCATAAGAGCCAACTTAACCGTAAGACATTTTAACTGAATGTGACAACTGCGGGTAGAGAAGATTGCTATATATATTAATATTTATTTTCTTGCTTTTTCTCCAGTGTCAAAGCTTTCATGTGCACAAAAGGAGGATGTTCAGCAACCAAGTATTCAAAACCAATGCATACAGGTGCGTCACCACCATCATCTTATTTTTCTTTCTTACAACTCCTTAACTGATTTCTATCACTTGTTCTAAACCCCATACAGTTTCAAACAGGATTCCATGAAAAACTCCTACTATCAACAACAATAAAATCCCTCCTCTCACTAGCTAACATGGGATCCTCTCATTAAAATCACACTCTCCTACATTAAAAACAGGAAAGCCACATTGGATGACTGAAGATTATTACAAAGGCAGAATGTAAAAACATAAAAATATTATCTGAATTTTATAGTATTAAATATCCATCAAGGCTGGTCTTACCAATCAGTTTCATGTAAAGAATACAGTGGAGTGTTAGGTAACAATCTGATTATATAACTCTATACTCATCAGAGGTAGCTGATATGGAAGGAAATATGGTGACTGCTCTCTATTGACAGAGGTGGATTAGCATAATTGGTCAGCGGCTGCTGTAAAAAAAGTGGTGATACGAAAAAGGGTCCAGGAGATTGGGTTAGGAGTTACGTCACTTGGTTGGGTATGCTGTTAAGCTGGCAAGAGTTACCTTGAAGTGGGGAAAAGGTGTATTGTTAATGTGGTGTCCCTGCAGGGATGGGATGTGTGATATGGGGTTTGTGGTATGTGTAGCGGTGTCATATGTATAATTTTTTCCAGGATTGTAGGTATACACAGCTGTGTTTGTTGATCTGTGGGGGTACAATTTGCATGAGGGGTTATGTGTTGGAGGTGGTAGGGGATAGTTATTTGCAGGGTGTCCCCCTTATATATATTTATGTGTGCCTTTATGTCTGTGTTTGTATGTATGGTTTACTCTGCTTGTCTCCTGTTCTTTCTCAAGTTTACTCTTGACACATAGAGCTTATACAATCCTTGTGTCTACACACCAGTGTACATGCATGTTATATGCCTAGGGCTAAGCCTCCTGTATACCTTGTTTTGTATACCTTTGTCACAGGAGTGTCTGCTATTTTATCTATAACCAGAGCCCTTGACAGGTACTGCCACCTTGAGTTAAGGCACACCTGGGAGTAGAGGTGACTAAGGTGTAATTTTACACTCCTGCAAAACCCCTAATGTTTAATGTCTTGCCCAGGATATTTATATATCCACCAAACACAAGAATATTGCCTGCCCTGAGTCAATGTGGTGTTGGGGTGAAAGAATCTCTTCATTGTCACTCGACCTCCAAGAAATAACAGCTAAATTCTTCCCTCAAATTATACCTTACCATCTTTAAAACAATTAGAAAGACATACCAGACAATGTAGTTTGAAATAAACTGTATGAAAAGATGGGATGGTCATAGATAGAGTACGTTAATCATAGGTGTGTGAATTCATAGGTAACCTGGGACTAAACAACAATCCACAACGATACTAAGAGAATCACTACACAGTCACTTGACTTGCTGAAAATAGCAGACAAATCCTCTTCAAATCACAACCTATCATGTTGAAAAGAGTAGAACGAGGTCGTCATGGATGGAAAACCTTTTATCATAGGTCTTCTTAGTCAAGATTGACCTCAGGCTAAACAAATATACAAACAAACAAACAATAATGGCCATCTATCCTTAGAATGATATTTATGATGAACCCACATGACACACCATATGACCAACATGCAAGAAATGAAGAAGTCTTATATGTGGTTATTTCATTTGGTAAAAATAGGAGCCAAACCTTCCTCGAATCACACCCTACTGTCTTAAAAACCTAAAGGCTAGATAATTTAGACAAAGATGTGCAAACTCACAAAATGGTCGTCAGTTCATTCAAAACTGCCCTGGAGTTAAATAACAACTGTTTACTATAAATTCTCAGGTAACAGGTAAATAGTGGCGAGATTGTTGAAACAGATTCATTTGCTTTACAACTGTATCTCAGAAGAGACCTACTGTTTCAACTGCTATACCTGAATGTCATCTGTCTGTTGATCCTCATCTCACATCACATCAAATTTCTCTCTCTCTGTTTGTCTTTTTTATTGCATCATATTTTTCTCTCCTCAGATAAAGACCGTACAGCTATCTACATCACAGTTCCAGTCTTGCTGGTAGCTGCTATTGTAGCATTGAATATAGTATTTATCATGTGGCACAAGAAACTCTAGTAAGTAACAAATGGTTTGCTACATTTTTAACATGCATACACACACACATACGTGCAGGTGCACTCATGCATATTGTGCATGTGTTTGTGTATGAGTGTGTATATCTTGTGTATTTGTGTGCATGCGCACACATGTAGAGTTGGTACAGTAGAAGATCTATACTCAAGATCTCATACAGTAAGCACAAACCTAGAACTAAATGGTTGCAAACTTCCTAATGACACAGCCATACTTATAACTTTACATACATACATACATACATACACACACACATATATATATATATAAAGGAGTAATGGTGTCACTAAGACCCAAAAGTGTCAGGTAATGCTGAGTAAGTGCTATGGATAGACCATAATTAAACTCCAGGTTCGGTGATTATGCGAATAAGGAGTCCAACATAGGTCATACATCAGCATGTGCATATAAAAAAATTTTTTTTTTTTCATTTTCAGAATGCGATGAAAAACCAAGGCTGTGAAGATTTTAGAACATTTATAAATAGAAGGTCTTACAGCTGTTTCCTGGATATTTATTATATCCCTTCATCGGAGACGGTGTGAGAAAATGGTTAAGCAATAGTTAATTTAGATAAGATACGAAATAGAGAGTGAAGTGGAGGAATGAAAATAGATGTGAGATATGCAGGGATATTGCATTTGTAGATCCATTATTTAGACAGAATGGTATACATATAAGATTCCAATACCTTGTGAGTAAAATCCAATCGTATTTAAAATTGGTCATTCCAAGTATAGAGTTTGTACACAGTGATTTTGAATCAAGAGTTTTATTTAAAGTGACCTAAAAGTAGGGAATGTATTTGTAAGGTCAAATCGGAATAGCAGTACCTTGGTAGATAAAGCAATTAAGGGTCGTGAACAGTACCTTTCTGTTAGATTTAAATACAGGCACAGTATTTTCACTTGAAAGCAGGCTTCAGTTTTTTTACATAGACCTAAGCCCTCTGATAGTACCTGAGGAAACATCTTTTTCAATTTTCTCTTATATTCCTTAGACAATTTATTTTTAACGGGACAACCATTTATGATTTTGCAGCAGAGACTTGTGGGAAAGTGCCATAAATCAAATAACTCCAATCAGTCTGTACCAAACAGATTGAATGGATTCTCCACAAGGAATGTTTTCTGCTTCACGAGTTTCTCCTCGAAATCTGACATCTGCACATGTTTCACCCATGAAATGTAATTTACCACCCATCACACCACATGCAATTTTCACTGTTTTACGGTACCTCGGTTTCCAGATTTTTCTCCATGTATCTGCACTTATGATTGAAATATCACTACCTGTATCCAACTGTAGTTTAATATTTACATCATTCCTTTTTATGTATATGAATTTTGTTTTTGTGTTGCATTCACTTTCTACTGAAAACACCTTAGAACATTTTGCATTTGACCCTTGTAATCTTGTCTTGCAATGTGAGCTCTTGTGACCAAGTTTCTGACAACTATAGCATTTTTGGTTTTTAAATGGACACTCTATTCTGAAGTGTAGGCCTCCACTTTCATAACATGGATTGGAGTATGGCATTCTTTTTTGGTTGTACTTTGCAAATTGACACATCTGTATTTTTGTGGAATCTTTCTAATTTTTTTCATGTCGTGCTTCTGGTTTACCATTGTTTGACATTCTTCTGCAATGATCTGTAGGGTTAAGTCTTGATTCACTTGCCCCATTTTTGAGAGAATACTTGCCCGAATTTCTCTAACTTTGGTTGTCGTAAGGCCTTGTACAAAGATAAGGGATTTAAACATATCAGGAGTGTTTATGTACCCATAACTTAGTAGTTCAGTAAAAAGAGTCCAATATAATAAGTACTAGGCTTAAAAGAAAAATAAGTTTTGGGGTCAATTTGTTCAACTGTATCCTTTAAGTCAGTGCTCCAGCATGGCTGCTGGCCAAAGTGGAAGATATAAAATAAAAGATAACTACAAAAGAATATTTCCTTCTACTTAAATTTATCATTTAACCAATTCGGTTTTTCCTTCAGTTGTTTCAAGAAAAAACAAATACCCACAGTTTCAAGTCTTGTTGATGCCAACCAAAATGGAAAGGTTAATCATTCCTTCACGATGAAAAACTCTGAATATTCACGGTGAGATATAGTTTCTTACTTATGCCCTCGCTACCTGCTATTCTGCTTCATTGTGATTCATTGTCATCATCATTATCATTTAGCATCCATTTTCCTTGCTGGCGTAAGTCAGATGATTTGACTAGAACTGGTAAGCCAGAGAGCTGCACCAGGCTCTTGTCTGTTTTGGCTTGGTTTCTATGGTTGGGTTCACTTCCTAATGCCACCCAGAGTGTACTGGGTGCCTTTTACATGTCATCAGTACAGGTCCTTTTAATGTTCCACCAGCATAGATGCCTGTAATGAATACACAGTGTCATTACAATATCAGAATACTTTGCAATAATCAGTATGTGGAGTCATACAACTTTTATTAAAATAGCAATCAACTTTGCCCTAAAATGAACAGCATTCTCTAAAAAATCTTTTCAGTTAAATGTCCAGCATCTCATTCTGATGGTCATCTCTATGTATGTATGTATGTATGTGTGTATGTATGTGTGTGTGTGTGTGTATGTTTGTGCGTGCGTGCGTGTCTTCTATTTTTTTAATTATTATAAATCTTCCACTGAGGAGGGAGCCAGTTTCAAAAAAATTACAAGGCTCCATCTTTCACATTTGGAACTAGAGAAAAATCTTGCATATTTTGACTGTTCCACTCACAGATTGCACTTGTAATGTATGAATTAGCTGGTCGAGTTCTCTTTCTGAAAATCCCAGTTTATCCAGGTTCTCCTTTAAGCATTTACGAACAAAACCTAATGCTCCAATTATTATTGGTATGAATATGAATTCATAGTCTGGATATTGAAGCTGGAAGTTTCAAAGCAGTTGTCCATAGATATCCTCTTTCCATTTGATTGTCAAAGAGATATTTATATCTGCAGAGCAGCTGACCTCTATGATGGTACATACCTTTTCCCCTCTGTCCCAAACAGCATTATTCAGCCTGTTATGTTTACATTTGACAGAAGTTTTGATGGGAATATTCCGCCAGTATTCCTTGAGTTGGTGTCTGTATGTATGTATGTATGTACGTACGTACATACATATGTATGTACACATATTTTCATGGAATGAAAATGATTTTACCGATCCCATTTTAGTTAAACAGTTTCTCTTTGAATCCCTTCATTAAAATGATGATATTCATTTGATCATTTCACTTTTTCTAGACCAATTATGTTGGCACATTTCCATAGCAAAGTAGAAATGATGAAAAGAGACACAAACATACAGTTTTGTGAAGAATTTAAGGTAAGTGAATTTAGGAACAGAATTTTATCGTGTTGTGTTTTTGATTTATTTTTTATTTATTTGACAGAAGTTAGTTGTGAAATTGCTAAAAATTCTACCATGTACTTTTGAGGTCGAACTAGCTTGAAGGTCATTTGAGTGGGCTATTATCTGAATAGATAATAACCCACTTGTAGAAATTCAACTATGTACTGATTAGAAACATTAATACAAATATGCATTAGTCTTGCCTGGGTGGACAATTAGTAGAGTAAAAAACAAACATGGCTGAAAGTTGGCTGGTTGTGCTTATGGACTGGATGATGAAGTCAAATAAATTGGGAATCAGTCAACTAATGAAAATATTAAGATACTTAATGTAGTGAGTCAAAAAACATAATCAATTAATATCATACCTGTAATAAATATAAAAGTCATTAATGATGGGACTTGCCAATTAAGATAAAGAAGATAATGCCACAATTCAAACTGATTAAAAATTGAATGAGAATATGGAGCAAGGAGAGTCTACAAAGTATCGTCTTACTCATTATTTATTGCCAGATCATTTATTGATTGGATAATTTAAAATAATGATATGGGGAAATTTCCCAGGTACGTCTTCATCATCATTATAATCATCACTGTTTAACACCCACTTTTTTCCATGCTTGCATGGGTCGGGCAGAGTTTAGAGGCAGAACTTTTAACAGCCAGATGGCCTTCCTTAGTCTTCACCTGTTTCCAAGCTTTAAAATACTTAAAATAAGACCCAGTAATATGCTGATACTGATTCAGTCGACTTAAACCTTTTTCCCATTAAAATTGATCTCATACTTGACCAAAGAGCTCTAATCTATGATCAATTTTTAAAAATGCAGATTACAACAATAAGGTTCATAGTTCTTTGTTTTTACACCTTTCTTTCTCTTTGTTTTGTTTTGTTAATTACTTATCCCTTTAAATAATTTCGAAATAGATAACCTAACCCTAACCCTAAAACTAACTAAAGAGCTAAAGAATGTATTTTAAAGACAGGTTTCCTTGTTTTTATGCTTTAATGTTTCAGTGTCTTAAGTATGTATGTATGTATGTCATTATTTGGTTTTAACGATGTACAGCTGCAGCCAAGATATTGCGAGCAGGGAAGCAGGGATCAACTACTGCATTGATCTCTCAGGCAAAATCAGTGGCTATACATCACTTGAAATTATATATATTGTGAGAAGAAGCAAGCTACTGACATCTCTAGCAGATGAAGTGTCCAGTACTGAAGTACTGAAATAGCCCAAAACCAGGCTGCTCTGCTGGTCCTGTCGCTAGAAGGTGGTAGGGGTTCGCCCCCCCCCCCCTGCTTGCAATATCTTGGATGCAGCTCCCCTGCTCACAATATCTTGGATGTACCATTAACTAGATTAACTAGTTAGAAGAGATGTCCTCTTGGGGTTAAAAAAATTGCGGTAAAGTCCATTCGAATGGACAGCCATGTTAAAAAGTCTATGAACGTTACTTGTTAGTGCAACTACTGCATTGATCTCTTAGAGAGATTTTAGTACTAGCATTTCTGCTTGTAATATATATATTCATACATACGTACATATATATATATATATATATATATATATATATATATATATATATATATATGTATGTATATACACATATATATACATAAATACATATGTATGTTTTCTTTTGACAGCTGCTAAAGAGTCTCTCCCCTGTGCAACCTCATGTTGCTGCTGAATTGCAAGTAAACCGCACCAAGAACCGATATACCAATATCTTGGCATGTGAGTAGAGATTTTCTTATTAATAATTATATTGTTGATGATGATGGTGATCTTGACCATGATCATCATTACCATCGTTGTAGTCATCTTCATTATCATAATAATCAAAATTATGACAATAGTGATGTGGATAGTTTGACTAGAGCTTGCAACACAGAAGGTTGCACCAAGTTCTACTTTCTGACTTGGCATGGTTTCTACACACTAACCACTTTACAGAGTGTACTGGGTGCTTTTTTTGTGGCACCAGCACCAGTGATGTTACCAAGTAACATTCAAGACAAGAATCTTTCAACTGTGTGGGGTAAGGGAAGTAGTTTTGAGGGAGGTGGGTTCATGCCAGATGATGAAATGGAACAGAAACAATTGTTTTGCAGTAGAGGAGATACATGGCTACCCCAGTTGGAAAAAGAGAGAGGAGAGAAGAAGATAGCGAAAGAGAGATGGTGAAGATGTGTCAGGGCATGCTTTCAAATTACAAGGGGATGTTATACAAGGGAAGTAGTACAGAGTATTGAAAAGGGTGAGAGGTTAAGTAAGTTTGTAAGAGTGGGAAAGGTGAGTGGGAGATGGAGGGGAGTGGAATGCAGTGGAATGCAGTGAGTGAACAGAGGTGGAAGGACAGGGTGTTAGGAAGATATGTTGTGGGAGAGAGATTCATCAAGGACAGATTGTGTGCAGGTAAGTTTGTGAAAGAACAAAAGAAGAGTGGGTGATAAAGGAGAGGGTATATTTTAAAAATTTATATGCAATTACTCTATTCTTGCAGATGATCATTCTCGAGTCAAGCTGTTACCTATGGATGATGATGAAAGTTCTGATTACACAAATGCTAATTACATACCTGTAAATATAAATTTCTTTCAAATATTGTGTGTGCAACTGTATGTGTGTTTGTGTGTGTATATATATATGTATGTATGTGTGTGTGTATATGTTTGTGTGTCTGTGTTTGTCCCCCCAACATCGCATGACAACTGATGGTGGTGTGTTTACATCCCCATAACTTAGCAGTTCGGCAAAATAGACTGATAGAATAAGTACTAGGCTTACAAAGAATAAGTCCTGGGGTCGATTTGCTCGACTAAAGGCGGTGCTCCTGCATGGCCACAGTCAAATGACTGAAACAAGTAAAAGAGTATAAAAGAGTAAATATATATATATATATATTGTCAATGGATCATACATGTGAAAAAGAAGCATACTCTAAAAGTTAGAGCAGTAATGCATTTACATGAATTTAAATATATGTCCAGTCATAGAGTGACCAATAGTTTTGCATCCAGTTTGACGAGAGGTTATTTGCTGCATTAATCTAGTCCTGAACTGTTAATATCAGAAGCATCATTTTTGTCATTAGTTGCTATTATTGACACATGTTCAGATGACAACTTGCTTTCTTCTCTCTTTCCCTGAACAGGGCTACAGCCTACACCGAGAGTACATTGCTTCCCAAGGACCCCTTCCTAGCACAAAGGATGACTTCTGGCGGATGATTTGGGAACAGAATGTGTCTATTATTGTCATGGTCACATTGCCTGTGGAACGTGGAAGAGTAAGTATTTCTGTCAACACATCCATTTCACTCATCAATGTATGTCACAAATATTGTTGACTTTATAATCATCAGTCATGTTTTTTTTTCTACTCTAGGCACAAGGCCCGGAATTTTGGGGGAGGGAGCCAGTCGAATAGATCGACCTCAGTACACAACTGGTACTTAATTTATCGACCCCCTGAAAAGATGAAAGGCAAAGTCAACCTCGGTAGAATTTAAACTCAGAACGTAAAGACAGACGAAATACCACTAAGCATTTCTGCCAGCCTTGTTATCATTACTATTATTGTTCTGAATATCATCATCATCATCATTGTTATCATGATCTAGATTATAACTACATTATGAAGGTTGATATATATCATCCCTTCTTTCCCATGTAGTGCAACCATTAGTACTGCTATCATTGTTAATCAGCCTCAAATCATCCCTGATTCAACAGACATATGGTCAAAAGTGTTCCAGATATGACTATCATATTTACAACTAGGACTACATTATCCAGTCTATCCTTGCCTTTTTCAAGATGGTATGGTGGGATTTGAGGGAGATTTGGTTGTTATTTCTAGCAAGTCGGGCAACCATGTAAAGGTTGCCTCATTAACTTGCATTTTTAGCTGTTTTTATATGCTGTGTCACATAGCTTTGCCATTTTCTATATCATCATATTGCATACTTTTATGCCTTTATCTTACCATGTCATGTAGTGCTTTCATTTTATGCATACAGCATAGATGCATCTTCAAATTGCACTTTTATTTGCACATGCAACATCAGAAAATGCCATAAATTTCAAAATGCATCAACATAAGATAGTATTGCACTGTACAGTCAATTACCTTATTTCTCTTGTTTGCTCTCTACCTCTCTCTACTTCTTTCCTTTCCTCTCTCCATGTTGTAACATATAATAAATATAATCCCATCAATAATGGTTATAATGGTTTCAAATTTTGGCAAAAGAGCAGTAATTTTTTATTATACCAACCCTAGCATTCAACTGGTACTTATCAACCCCCAAAAGGATGAAAAGCAAAATTGACATCAGTGGGATTTGAACTCAAAACAATGTAAAGCACCAGAAGAAATGCCACTAAGCATTTTGTTCAGCATGCTAACAATTCTGCCAGCTTCTTGCTGCCTTTGTCTTGTACAGTATAATAATAAATAGACTCTTGTAGTATTCTCTACCTTATATAAAAGGTAATCTCTGATGCTGTAGTATTATAAATTTAGTTCCAAGTAGCTCCAGCACTACTTTCAATGCAACACCATGAGAATGATGTTTCTACAATATTGTTCCATGGAGCTACATGGATAGTGTGGAATGGCAAAATAAAAGGTAAAAACCCCTTCCGGTCATGAATGACCATGGGATAACACCTTAAAAGTTCCCTCTGAGGGTTGTTTATGGTGATGTTACATGATATAACACTGTTAGTGCTATCATAAAATAAATGTGTCTACCATGCAGCACCATCTCTCCTCAGTGAAGCATTATGAATAAACCCGACATTGCTGTTTGCATTTAGCATCTTGTGATACACTCACTCTATGATAATTGCTGCACTATAGAACTGTCTATTTATTACATGTAGCATTGCCTGTAGATACATTATCAATTCATGTATGAAGTAGTGTTACTACATGTGGAATCATGTATAGAAACAATCAGTAACAATAGTAAGAACTTGGTATATTTTCTTAGCAGACACATCATGAAGCATGTTTACTGTTGCAGATACAGCATTGTATAACATGTAGCATTTCATGGAAGCATGAAGGAGCTCCTATTGTCACAGAATTAGCAGCAGAATCTCCTTCAAATTATATTGTACTGTCTTAAAAAGAGAAGGACAGGTCTGTCAGTCCTAGGTATTATACTAAGATAGAAAAAAAAATAACAAGAGAGTCATGGTTGGCATGTTTGTTTTATCAAGGTGAACCTTAGTTACATATAAACAAGGTTTGTCTACTGTACAATATCATTACTATCTGTGTGTGTACATGCAACATCATGTTGTTACATGTAGTAGCATGTAATATGATAATTTCTAACTTGTAAATCTTTTGTTACAATAGTGATACTGTTATGCTCTATCATGTAGTTTTATTGTGTGTGTGTGTCATTGTATTTGCCTATGTGAGTGTCTGTCTGTCTGTATATCTGTTTCTGTGTATGCATGTGTGTGTGTGTGTGTGTGTCTGTCTGTGTATGTGTGTCTGCATGTGCATGTGTGACATCATCTATCACCATTAATCTCTATATGTTTCACTTGCTGGACTTTTTTGTTTTAGGTCAAATGTGAGGTTTACTGGCCAAATAAATCTGAACCAGTTTACTTTGGTGATCTCGTGGTGCAGCTGAAATCAGAATCCAATCTTTCTGATTATGTCATCAGAATTATGGATGTGAATATGGTAAGCAATGTTGCAATGTTTCTTTTGTTTTATTTAGAGGCTTAGAATCAAAGAATATGGTTTTGAACGTCAAGGTGGTGGAATTGAGCAAAAATCCAAGAACTGAAATCTTAAGTTCAACTAGATAAGAATTCAGTAAACCCTGTTCCTAATGTAGATGCAAGTAAATGGTTGTTGCTGGCACTCCGTCGCTTATGACGTCAAGGGTTCCAGTTGATCCGATCAACGGGACAGCCTGCTCGTGAAATTAATGTGCAAGTGGCTGAGCACTCCACAGGCACGTGTACTCTTAACGTAGTTCTCGGGGATATTCAGTGAGCATTTGAAAGAATTTAGTTCATAGTTGCTGTTATGGCTAACTATTCCTGCACATCTACATTTCAAGCTCTTTACTGTCGTTCTTCCTGTGATCTCACAGCATCTTCTGTGCTCTGACAATTTACAACAGGTACATCAAAGCAATTCCTACCTGCCTCTTTTCTGCTCAAGTATGGCCACTTGCCAAATTGCAGTAAAGTTCTGTCTTCTATCCTGCAAATTATAATTTTTGTCTTTGTTAGATTTGCCTTAAGACTTCTCAGTTCTAGGTTTTGCTTCCTATTTACAATTTCTTTTCCTATGTCTTTTGAGATAAATTTGGTAAACAGAGGCTATACAGAAACTTATATATGTTCTGTACCCCTGTGTATCAGCATAAATCGATATAAATATCTTGTGATATTTCTTATAAATATTTTGTGATATCTCTAAAAACAATGTAGCTTAGATGGACTTAGTTATTTACTAAGTAGAGAACAAGTTTAGTAGTCAGAAAAATTGTAATTTTATTTACTGATTATTTTCTACAAGGCACAAGAACTATTTAGATTAAGAGAAGTGGATATAGAATAAGCTCAAATTTAAAATACTATTTTAAATTTGTAATTTATTATTTTATTGTAATTTATTATTTTATTCATATCAAAATAGATGAATGAAATGTAAACTCAGTTCCTACTAAAATTTGAACTCAACTCACCTAACACATGATTAAACTCCTATAGAATCTAATTTATTCTTCTATTCAGTATTGCAATATCATTCAGTTATTTTGAAATCTATTTCATTTTTCTTTATGTCTTTTTCTTTTTTTAAATTTATCATATCAATATTCTTTTATCTGTTTATTCTTAGGGTGAACATACAAAAGAAGTGAAACAGTTCCATTTCTTGAAGTGGCCAGATTTCGGTTGTCCTCAGAATACATCATTGCTGATCAACTTTGTGCAAACAGTTCGCACACATATGCCTTATATGGATGCTGGACCAACCTTGGTACACTGCAGGTAAACAGAAATCTTGTCTTTTGACTAGGTACTGCCCTAATTTTCCAAAGGATGAACCTGAACACAATTGATAGATTTGAGAACATTGTATCTTTATGCATGTATGTATGTATATATATAAGTTCAAAAAAAGACAAAAAACGTGAGGACGTGATACAGATAGTGTTACTTGATGCTCGGGAAAGGAAAGATATATATATATATATATATATATATACTCTTTTACTCTTTTATTTGTTTCAGTCATTTGACTGCGGCCATGCTGGAGCACCGCCTTTAGTCGAGCAAATCGACCCCGGGACTTATTCTTTGTAAGCCTAGTACTTATTCTATCGGTCTCTTTTGCTGAACCGCTAAGTGACGGAGACATAAACACACCAGCATCGGTTGTCAAGCAATGCTAGGGGGACAAACACACACATATACATATATATATATATATATATATATACATATATACGACGGGCTTCTTTCAGTTTCCGCCTACCAAATCCACTCACAAGGCTTTGGTCGGCCCGAGGCTATAGTAGAAGACACTTGCCCAAGGTGCCATGCAGTGGGACTGAACCCAGTAATAATAGTAATAATATTAGGGAATAAAAAATTTTATTCCAGCCTTACAGGCAAAAATTGGTATATTACACTAGGTTTCCTAATATATTACTAATTTAGAGACGAACCACCACTCTACAACTCAGAACTCATCCAAATCCATGCTGTGAGGCATATACCATCTTAATATATCTAAGATTTTAATCTAAAAATTTTAATTAAATAATATATTACATAAATCATATAAATAAATCATAGAAATATTAATTTTTTTAAATTTTAAAGTTAGAATTATAAATTGGACAGTAAAAATTAATACGATAATATACAGTACAGAAGTATAGATGTAAAAAGTTAGTGCTAGTATATAGACTACGTGCGTTTCATGGCTGAAATAGGACTATATAAAATCATAAGCAAATTCTATCCGAGTTCATTAGAAGGGGAAATGATTTTACTCCCAAAATCAGTCACACTTCAAGTCAAATCCCTAAGAAAATACCTAAAATCATTCAAGGAATAAACATAAACATGAGAAATAAAAATATATATATAAAGAGACAAAATCTGTAAACTAATCCCTACAGTAACGGTATTAATATAATTATTAAGAGTTACAATCTAAAAATATTGAAAAAGAGTATTGTAGTAAACAAAGTTAAAACATTATGGAATAAGTAGATAATAGTAAAAAAATGTGTTAGTGTATAAATTTACTAAAAGACGGATGTCAATATTATTTATAAAATTAAAATAAATCTGCCGGCTGGTAAATGTAGATTAAATCAAAATGGCTTCGCTATAGAATTTATACTAAAAGGTCACGTGATAAATAGGGCGTCTATTACCCAGAAGTACATGCGTGTTATAATTTCTAAAATAATAACGAAAATATCGAAAAAGAAAATCTACCTAAAATAAAAAGATTCTTAAGGATTAAAAATACTAAAATACTTAAACTTGCAAATTAACGCAGAGTAATAACTATGCAGATACGAAAATTCTATATTACGTAAATAATGCTATGAAAATTAATACTGAAAAGTCACGTGATAAACATGGCGTCCATTACCAGAGGTAAACACGTATTATAATTACTAAAATAATAACGAAAATATCGAAAACGAAAAACCTACCTAAAATAAAAAGTTTATTGAAGATTAATAATACTAAAATACTTAAAACTCTCAGATTTACACAGAATAATAACTATACCAAATACGAAAGTTATGTATTACTTAAATAATGTTATGAAACATTGTAAAAGACTGCTCATGTTATCGATGAATACTTAAAGTAAAGGTAGTTATATGTTCCAATTTGTATAATATTGAGATGATTAAAGTGTATTCTAAAGCTAATTTGATGTATCTTACGCTACTGATCATAACTATAAGTTGGTACCTAATCCTAGGACGTAGTATATAAAGGTATAGTGATTTTGAAGGATAATAACTGCAGTAATAATGATAACATAAATACTACTTACATTGGATCGACTTCCAATAAAATTAAATCCCGAGTGGTCCAACATATGAATTCTTTTAAGAACAGAAATTTAATGAACTCTACGGGACTTAGTACATACATTTGGGAACTTAAATCTAAAAGAATAGAATACGAGTTAAAATGGAAAATAGTTTGCAAGGTTAAATCATATAGGATAGGGAATAAATTCTGCTTATTATTTAACGAATTTAAAGAGATATCATTAGCTAATAAAAAATTAATTAACTCCCACGATGAACGTGATATTAAATGCAGACATAAATTAAATTACTTATATAATAAGTTTAGATAACTAACTTATTTATTTAAACCTAGAATTAGGTACCAAGGTTTAACAAACATTGTATGAACTTAACACTTAAAAGAGGGGGAAAGGGTTTCAACATTTCAGATGTTAGTTCTTTATCAAATATATATATTATATATATATATATATATATATATATATATATATATATATATATATATATATATATATAAAATGTTTCACGAAAATATCAGATGAAATTTTTGATGAAAATGTTTCACGAAAATTTTTGACGAATTTTTTGATGAAAATGTTTGCCAAAAATGTTTCATGAAAATGTTTCAATGTTTGACGAAAATGTCTCATGAAAATGTTTGATGAAAGAGTGTGAGACAGACAGACAGACGGACAAACAGGCAGACAGAGACAGATAGGGTGGGAGGGACCATAAGTATCTTAATTTCAATGAGGCTATATTGGCTCACGACCTTAAACATTTTGCCGTTGAAATAAACAATCTGTATAATCAATTGTAATGTTGATTTTTAAAAAGCGCTGATATAAAATTAACATTCACTCTCATGCTGTATATGTCTTTCGTCTTTCATCACTAGCCCAAAAAATACTGGTACAATATACTGTGTGTATATATATATATATATATAAAGAGAGAGAGAGAGAGTGAGTGTGTGTGTGAAATATACATAAATGTTGCTATACTAATTAGCAAGCTTTGATTGAAAGCAGGAATAAGAGATACAAGATACAGTTTAACTTCTATCTAAAATAATCAAGTGATGTGATGCACGGGCTATTCTAATCAGAGGGAGCTTCAGCTGTGAAGGGATGCCCAATAAGCAGGCAAATACAGTATATTGTTATTAAGAATTTAGCCTTAAAATATGTGAAAAAATATATATTGCTATGAAAGAAGCTATAAAAATATCGTGGACAACATTTATGATTCTACGAATATGCAGTGGCTTCTGTAAACAATTATTCGTTTTGTGAATGCCGAACTGTGAATAAGTGGGGGTACACTGTATACACATATGTATATATATATATATATATATATATATATATATATATATACCCAAAATTAATGACTTATGCAACATTAAAATTCATTGGTTTTGATTAACATCATAGGCAAACTAATATTAGTCCATGAACTGGAGATTCGTTATTGTGCCAAACAAAATGCTTGGTAGCATTTCTTTCAGCCTTACATTCCGAGTTCAAATGCTGTGAGAACAACTTTGCCTTTCATCTTTTCGGGATTGATAAAATAAGTACTAGTTGGGCACTGGGGTTGATGTAATCCACTTATCCCCACCCCCAAAATGACCAGCCTTGTACTTATAGTAGAAAAATTATTATTATCACAAGTTGGGTATATGATTAAGAAGTATGCTTCACAACTATATGTTGTTTGAGTCAATCCCACAATGTGGCACCTTGGGCTAGTATGCCTTGTGAGTAAAATTTCATAGATAGAAATTTGGGAGAACCACACCTGCTCTTGAGTGATAGATGTAATCCATTGCCTGGTCTATGGTGCCTTTAATAGCATCCACTTTTTGTATGTATTCAGGCCAGGTTTCCAGTCCAAGAACAGTTTCTTCCCATCAGTCTCAGAAATCTTGTAAAACATTGTAGGTCTTAACTTTCTTCCTTTTATGAAGTCACATAATAATTTTTTTAAACCATACATGACTCACTAAGAATTTCTGCCTCTCCATCAATTTCAAATTGATCCATTAAATGTGAGTTTATTCTCTTTACCAAAGACATAGAGCAGCATCAGGGAGACTCTTCCAGACATAATGTCATGTTCAATGTAGTAACAATTTCTTCCTTCTTTTTCCCACTTTTATCTTTTTATAACTATTTTTTCTAGTGCTGGAGTCGGACGTACAGGAACATTCATTGCCATTGACAGACTGCTTCAACATATACAAACCTATCTTGAAGTAGATATCTTTGGCTTAATATTAGAGCTGAGAAAGTACAGGCCAAATATGGTACAGACTGAGGTAAGTTGGTTCCTGATTAAAATCATTAAAAATAAATGGAGCTTCTTTTCTTGATTCCTGATTTTCTTGTTCATCAATAAGTACCAAACCCTGAGTTCCACTTGATGAAGCATTAGTCTTCTTTTTGCATACCACAAAGAGTTCTTTGGATTTATATTTACTAAACATAACAAAGTATTATTTGCTGTATGGGGAACATAGTAATTCCATTTAACAGCTCATAGGATGAGCAAAAAGCTACAGATACAGATCGTGTAGCAGCAAATTGATCAATGTCTGATGGTTGGACTGATTGCACTTAGTCCTTCTTTCTTTGTATACATTACAAATGTCTAGCTTTAACAATTGCTTATAATTTCTAATGTTAAAAGGTGATGAAGGCAGAGAGCTGGCAGAATCATTAGCACACTGAGCAACATGCTTAGTGGCATTTCATCTAACTTTCTGTTCTGAGTTCAAATTCCACCAAAGTGAACTTTGCCTTTCATCCTTTCTAGGTCAATAGAATAAGTACCAGCTGAGCACTGGGATCAGTGTAATCAACTTACCCCACTGCTCCAAAATTGCTGGCCTTGTGCCAAAATTTGAAACCAATATTAAATGGGTGATGAAAAATGAAAACTTTTCTTTCACATTGATAGACTATATGTTATTGTAACACTAATGCTTCAATTAACATATTTCTGTTAAAATATACTGCTTTTATTTCAATTAATTTTGAAGATAGTGAAAAATTTAGTAAAATAACTTTGCTTTATAAAGTTAGTGTTGAAAACTTAAATTAACATGAAATTTTGATTGAAGGTTTAAATTTTGGTCACTTTAAAACTGGGAATTTGTTTAATAGAACTATGGTCAGCCTTGAGAGAGTTGGTAACAAAAGGGTTGATCTAAAGAATTAGTATCTCAACATTATAATTTCTAGATAAATGGTTTAGGAATTAATTATTATCTATTGCATGACAGCTCATGGCAGAAAAATAAGTGTGACAAACTTTAATTTTTGTTTTCTGTCTTTGGTCAGTAAGTGTTATTTCCTATTTGCTTCTATTTAGAAATGAAATGAAATGACTATTATTTCCTTCAAATTTTGCTTTTGTGACCTGAACACCAATGTTTCAGTATTTTCCATTACATTTCAAACAGATTCAGTGCTGAGTTGCTGAAGCAGAATTTTCTAGAACTTTTGTTATAGCATATATTCTACTCAGTACCACAAATTTGCTTGTCAGTTGCTTGACCTTAACCACTTGAACATGTCCCTTAGTGACTGACAATATGTGCATCTCAGATTATGACCAGGAGTAGTAGGGGAGCATTATAGCCATGTGTTGACAGGGACTCTTTGGGGTTTGAATAAATGCAACAAAAGCAAAGTTTGAAGGAAATATTAGTCAGTTTTCATACTTTCTAGGAGTAAACAAATATGAAATAACAGTTACTATCCAAGGACAAAAATCGTGTCATACAGTGTAATTAATAGAGTCTCTACAGAGTCACTTGATCTGTGAGAAATTTCAGTCAAATCTTCCTGAAATTCTACCCTGCTGTTTCAATTAAGAAAGACGCATTGGATGATGTAGTTCTTGGTTCATTTCTTGTATTTTACTGATTTCAATCATTGGACTGCAAATATGATGAAGCATCACCTTTAAAGATTTTAATCAATGTCATCAACCCTAGTACTTCTGTCAGTCTCATTCTAATTTTATTAATTTCTATTTGCTAAACGACAAAGTTACAGATCTAAAAGGGGTACAACATAAACAATGAAACTAATTGTTAGAATGGGGTAAGTATGCACAAATAAGCACAATATTCACACACACACACATGCATACTGAATTTCAAAAGAAACGTCGCACTGTAAAAGATTATTTGTTTCACACATGATATAGAGATTATATGGATTTCATCACAGTTCTAGGTAATTTAACATCAGGAAGATGTCACTGATCCACGACACTTCTCTCTTTTGAAAACACAAGGATTGCATGTAGGGTTCAAACTCACTCACTTTTCGTGAACATGGTAATGCTCGCAAATACATCTTTATGAAAGGCATGATGCATGTGCAAAATGTTGACTCATTGGGTATAAAAGGCACCCAAATTTACCAGTCTGTCATTCATTTCCTGAGCACAGCAAGTATGCCAAGACTGACACGAAATCAGAGGAAGCAAGCCATTGAACCTTTCCATGTTGATCAACATCCATGAGTTATTGCTAATGGCTTGAACTGCAATATGTGTATGCTTATATAATTATTTCCAAACTTACTGATTACTGATTATTATTTAACAACCTTTGCCAGGACCAGTATGTATTTATCTACCAATGTATAGCAGATCATTTGAAACAAATGGAGAAAATTGAAAGTGAAGGTGAGAATTTTTCATTTTATTTTCAGATGTGTGTGTATGCGCGTGCATGTGTGTGTGTGTGTGTGCGCGCATGCATGCATCTGTATATGTGTGTTAGAATAGAAGACACTTACCGACTTAGTGGGCCTGAACCTAAAACCATATAGTTGCAAAGTAAATTCTAAAATCATACAATTATGGTCAGTTTTTATTTATTTTATATAAGTAACCATCATCATCATCGTTTAATGTCTACTCTCCATGCTGGCATGGGTTGGACAGTTTGACTGAGGACTGATGAGCCAGATGGCTGCACCAGGCTCCAATCTGATCTGGCAGAGTTTCTACAGCTGGATGCCCTTCCTAACGCCAACCACTCTGAGAGTGTAGTGGGTGCCTTTACGTGCCACTGGCATGAGGGCCAGTAAGGTGGTACTGGCAATGTCCACACTCAAATGATGTTTTTTATGTGCCACCTGCACAGGAGCCAGTCCAGCGGCACTGGTAACAACCTCACTTGAATGGTGCTCTTAGTGCTCCAGCATGGATGCCAGTCATGCGGTGCTGTCATCGAATTTGATTTCAACTTCACTTGCCTCAACAGGTCTTCGCAAGCAGAGTTTAGTGTCCAATGAAGGAAAGGTATGCATAAGTGGGCTGTTTACACCACTAGCATAGGCCATGGGTTATGGTCTCACTTGGCTTGCCAGGTCTTCTCAAGCACAGCATATTTCCCAAGGTCTTGGTCACTAGTCATTGCCTCAGTGAGGCTTAATGTTTTAAGGTCGTGCTTCACCACCTCATCCCAGGTCTTCCTGGATCTACCTCTTCCACAGGTTCCTTCAACTGCTAGGGTGTGACACTTTTTCACACAGCTATCCTCATCCATTCTCACCACATGACCATACCAGTACAGTCATCTCTCTTGCACACCACATCTGATGCTTCTTAGGTCCAACTTTTCTCTCAAGGCACTTACACTCTGTCAAGTATGCACACTGACATTGCACATCCATCGGAGCATACTGGCTTCATTCCTTGCAAGCTTATGCATGTCCCCAGCAGTCACAGCCCATGTTTTACGTTTCATGTTTCAAGTAATAATATTTTAAATACTTCACCCTAGGTTGTCCTTTGTTCTGATGGGATTGTATACTATTTTTAACAAGCTCATGCTACTTTGATGCTATTGGGGAAAGAGATGGAGAGTTCTGCTGATTATAAGAACAATGTTTTCTACAAAAATATGACATAACAGTTTTAGCTGCATCTTGGATATTAGGGGCTTTTCTAACTTCCTTGTTCGTCTTGTAATTAGTAACTATACCTTGTTCTTCAACTACAAAATAACAATCTTTGATATGTGACATAATGTATTAGTAACATGACCAAGGGAGGGTTGTGCAACATCATCTGCCTCACTCTCTTACCCCTATTATTATTATTATTATTATTATTATTATTATTATTATTATTATTATTATTATTATTAAAACATGACCAAGAGAAACTATTTTCTCTATCGATGTCAATATCAAACTTAAGTTTACTATTAAAATATTCAAGTACAAGAATTTGTTGAATAATTATGTATGCAGAAGTCATATATGATATTTTTAATAAACATGCATTTTGTGTCACTGAGAAAATAGAATATATATATATATTGTTGTACAAAGTTTCTCCAGAATGCAGATATAAACCCTTAACTGTGGAAAGCATTTTTAATACCAATCTGTGTTTTATTGAGGAATGAAAGTTGGCGACTATTTTCTGTTGAGATATGTCAAGTATATACAGGCAATGTGACTTGCAGAAAATACCAATTCTATTTTTGTTAAATAGTTAATATCATTACTAGAATGACCATGAAATATAATTTCACAGTGAAAGGGTTAAAGCTGATTTCTCTAGCAGTTCTGAAGTTACATTGAATATTATCCGATCTTAAGTGTTGAATGCTTTTTCAGGAGTTCCATCCTATCTTCCAACACAATCTTCCTTTTTATATTATATCACATAAATGTTATATAATGTCCTTTTTATATTATATAACGTAATATATATATATATATTATATAACATGGATGTTTATTTATTGCAGGTATTTATATGAACGAAACAGGAATGTGAGAAAATTAAATTCAAAGATTCACATTTTTTACTACTGCTGAAAAGAAATAATTAACATCATTGTGCCAGATTTTTCATTTGTATACCAACTTTGAAATTCATTTTGCTGCACAAAGTTTGCATGTGCATAAAGTATGTGTGTGTGTGTGTGTGTGTGTGTGTGTGTGTGTGTGTGTGTGTGTATGTGTGCATGCATGAGAGAGAGAGAGTGTATGTGTGTGCTTGTCTGTGTACATAAACAATTGTATTCATGAACACACACACATATAAATATATATATCTATATGTGTGTGCGTGTATATATACATATATATATATATCTGCACTCAAGTGCACATGTCAAATTTGAATTGGTTGATATTACTGAAGGCATTCCTTTCCTTTGTGCTTAGATATTAAGCACAACAAGAGAAAGTTTTCAACAGCTTAACTTATTGCTGAGAAAATCCATTAATCAAAGTTTTTATTTTTTTAATTTGCTATATTACATATGTAAGAGTCTATTTAATTACACACACACATATACACATGCACATATACACATACATGCGCGCACACAGACACAGACACCCACAAACACACACACATATTTCGATATATATATATTACAGAAATAAATCTACAAACAAATGTATACAAATATATTTCATATACATACACTTATGACAAATGAAAATATATATAGACAATATATGTGTATGTATATATATATATATATATATATATATATATATATATATATAGTTTTAGGGAAAAGAACCAAGTTTCATGAACTCATCGATGAAAATCCACTATCACATAAAGAAAAATTAATAATTAAAAGCACAATAAATTAGTATAATATAATACAAAGTAAATATCTTTATACTATTATTATCTTTATCTTATGATATTTACTTTGTATTATATTATACTAATTTATTGTGCTTTTAATTATTAATTTTTCTATGTGATAGTGGATTTTCATCGATGAGTTCATGAAACTTGGTTCTTTTCCCTAAAACTATATATTTATATATATTTTAATCTGTAAAGCTCAATTTAATTTTAATTTTTTATAAATTGCTTTTAATTGAGTTTTTACCTGTAATTTTGGATTTTGTTCCTAATATTATTATTATTATATATATATATATATATATATATATATAAGCTAAAAATGATAGATAGGATGGTCATAGATGGAGCCACTCTTAATTATGACCATATGTTCATTCATTCAGCTTTATGCTACACAATAAATATAACACTGACACAAATATAAATGCACAGAAACGCTTTATAAATGGAACTTGTATAAAACATGCATAATGATGGACTTTTATAGCTGATATCATTTACTGAAGGGTTACATACCAAATAACAGGTGTATGATAAAAGCAACACATACATGATACAATGATAAGTATATATATGTATGTATATGTATATTTCCATATATATGAGTGTGTATGTATAGTTATACATACATATATATGTGTGTGTGTATGTCTATGTGTGCTTGTATTTATGTATGTATATGTATTTCTATATACTTGTGTGTACATGTGCATATTTATATGTCACATTAAACATATATATATCTATTTGCTCAAAGTAATAGAGCACTTAATATAAGCTCAATAAAATATTCCTTTTGAATATTCTTTATAAAATGTATATATATATTTTATATATATATATATATATATATATATATATATATATATATATATATATTTTATATATATATATATATATATATATATATATATATATATATATATATATATATATTTCTGTGTGTGCGTGTTCAAACAATGAAAAAAGTAAGAAGAAGAAGAATGATAATAATTATGATAATTTGGAATTGTTGTAAACTTACTATTATCCCAATTCTAATGAGTGCCTTAGAGAGGGGGGGGGGCAGAAGCTTAAACGGTTGGTTGAAGATGTTGGATATCAAGGTGAATCTCCTGGTTTGCTTGCTTGGCACAGCAAAAATCATAACAAAGATGGCAGAAGGCAGCTTGATATTCAGCAATCCAATACCAGCAGAGCAACAACGAAATACTTAGTGAATGAAAATATTAATAACAATAATAATATTGTAATTTTGAATACCCTGATTGGTGCAAGAATAATCAGGTAATTAGATCAGGTAAATGCTATTCATTAATGCTTTTCATATTTCAACTGCACCTTAAAACATATTAGATAAATAATATATATATATATACATATATATGTATTTTGATATTCAATACTATGTTGTAAATAAATAGCATGTTGGTAATATATTTACAAAATATATATAATTAATGTGTATGTGTTTGTATGCATGTATGAGAATATATGCATCTCATAATTTACGTGCATGTGTGTGTGTGCGCGTGCATGTGTATGTCTGTGTGTGTATGTGTGTGTGCGTGTGTGTGTGTGTGTGAGAGAGAGTGAGAGAGTAGTTCTAGTTCTGATTATCCAGAAAAATAATGTCTTGAACAAAATGTCTTCCAATTGCCACAAATATTCAATCTTATGTAAAGTAATTATTTTAATTAAATATAATTGTTTCTAAAAGAATGTATTTATTATTATTTCCAATAACTATATCATCATCATCATCACCATTTAACATCTGCTCTTCATGCTGGCATGGGTTAGACAGTTTGACTGGAGCTGATAAGCTGGAGAGCTGCACCAGGTTCTAGTTTGATTTGGCATGGTTTCTACAACTGGAAGCCCTTCCTAACACCACCATTCCAGGAGTGTAATGGGTGCTTTTTACATGCCACCAGAATGGGAGCCATTTACATAATACTGGCAATGATCATGACTATGATTCACAGGTGGGTGCCATTAGCATGTCACTGGCAATGACCACGATTACAATGCACAGGTGCTATTTACACGGCACCAGGAGTGACCACAACTACGACACACAGGTGCCATTTACATGCCACCGACAACAACTACGACACACAGGTGCCATTTACATGCCATCACCAATGACCATGCTTCCCAGGTGCCAAATTACATGACGCCATTGATGATCACAATGATGTGTGTGTATCTGTTGGCACTCCGTCGCTTACGTCAAGGGTTACAGTTGATCCGATCAACGGAACAGCCTGCTCGTGCAATTAATGTGCAAGTGGCTGAGCACTCCACAGACACGTGTACCCTTAACGTAGTTCTCGGGAATATTCAGCGTGACACAGTGTGACAAGGCTGACCCTTTGAATTACAGGCACAACAGAAACAGGAAGAGTGAGAGAAAGTTGTGATGGAAGAGTACAGCAGGGTTCGCCACCATCCCCTGCCGGAGCCTCGTGGAGCTTTAGGTGTTTTTTCACTCAATAAACACTCACAACGCCCAGTCTGGGAATTGAAACCGCGATCCTATGATCGCGAGTCCGCTGCCCTAACGACTGGGCCATTGCGCCTCCACTGTGTGTGTATCAAAGCTCCAAATAAGCTATAAGTTGATACACAAGCTCTCAGCACTCTCTGAGTGCACTGCGTCTTATAGCAGAAACTGTAAGCTAATGAAGTTCATTATGTAATTCCTGTACCCTTGTTAGTTAATTTCATATAACACTATCCTTACCCAACACTTTATCCTGAAGCATATGTACATTTGAGTTCTACCACATGATTATATATATATATATATATATATATACTTTTTTTTCTTTTATTCTTTTACGTGTTTCAGTCATTTTGACTGTGGCCATGCTGGAGCACCACCATTTTGTTGAATAAATCGACCCCGGACTTATTCTTTGTAAACTTAGTTACAGGGATGTAAACACACCAACAATGGTTTTCAAGCAATGGTTGGGGGACAAACACAGACACAAACATATACACACATACATGTATATATATATATATATATATATATACACGGCGGGCATCTTTCAGTTTCCGTCTACCAAATCCACTCACAAGGCTTTGGTTGGCCCAAGGCTGTAGCAGAAGACACTTGCCCAAGGTGCCATGCAGTGGGACTGGTCCCGGGGCCATGTGGTTGGAAAGCAAGCTTCGTACCACACAGCCACACCTGCACCTATATATTTAATATTTTTTGAAATATATTTAATATTTTGTATTAATGGGTATAAGTGAATTTGTGTGTTGAAATGTTGAATAGAGCACTGGCAGAGTTTGGGTAACCTGGTGTCATCCGCAGTCGGGGTATATTACTTCAGGAACTCTGCAGCATTGGTTGAGATAATAATAATAATTACCTAAGTAACCAGAAGATGAATTTGGTATTAATCTTTATTTTGTGCAATGATCATTTCAACACAACTTTATGTATAGATGTACCTGATGAGACCCAGTCTGCAAAATGGATGCAACACAACATGTTGAATGGAGTCCCACCCATAAGGGATAAAAGCAGGATGTGTCAAAATGACTATTGTACAAAATAAAGATCAATACCAAATCTATCTTTCTCTGTCTTTAGCAAAAGTTGAAGCTTGAAACTATTTTGTGTCACAGGTCAACTTTTAAGATGGGTCTCCAAGTTTTCTTTGATCTACCATTTGGTTTCTTTCCACCAGCTCATAACCATGTCATTTCAATTCTTGCTGGGATATTTTCCTCCATTTGTAGGGCATGATCTGCCAGCTACATTCTTCTGCCCTTAATGACAAGATTAAGGCATATGGCATTGGTTCTTCGAAGCCTCTCCTCGTTTGTGATCTTGACTTGCTGTCTAATGCTTCTGTTTATTTTCCTCGCCATATCTTTTTTAATTGTTTCCTTTCCCACAAGCAACGAAGGAAAAAAAAGCAAAAGAAAATCTCCAGAGTAAGCTCCCTTGAATTACTGCACACTAAATCTCACGTACATGAGTGATTATTCTTGATATACTCTTCAAACATAAAACGTTGTCTTCGCGACTTGTAGCCAATACAAGAAGACATCATTTTTTTTTTTAATTTTCAAAATGAAAGATATAAAAACAAATTTATTTGAATAAATTATACTCTCCTTATATTACTTGACGATGAGTGTCAATATCTCGATCTTATTTTTAATGAAAATGCATCTTTGTATGTTTATTCCTTTTAATCACTTCTTGAACTGAAGTTTGTTTGTTTTTTTTTATTAAAATGCGAGAATTTTCACTTATATCACTTCTCAAACTTTTTAAAACATCGAGATATATGTCCAAACAACAGAGAGGGGCTATACTTCTTGGTAATCTTCTAGTATTGGGAGATTAAAAAAAGTAAATAAAATACAAGGGAAATAACTTACGTCTTACTTGTATCATCCGTACTCCTCTGAAATGTGTTTTTTTTTTTAGCTGTTTATAAATAAATCACACACGGGATTGAATATCATAGTTTCTTATGAGAGATCGAAAATGCCTCGTGGAAGACTGGCTGCACAACAACTTACTGTTCCTCAAAACGAAATCCTCACTCGTCAATTAAAAACGAAAGAAACTATGATATTCAGTCACGTGTGTGATTTACATATTGTTGGCACTCCGTCGCTAACGACGTTGAGGGTTCCAGTTGATCCGATCAACGGAACAGCCTGCTTATGAAATTAACGCGCAAGTGGCTGAGCACTCCACAGACACGTGTACCCTTAACGTAGTTCTCGGGAATATTCAGCGTGACACAGTGTGACAAGGCTGACTCTTTGAATTACAGGCACAACAGAAATAGGAATGAAGAGTGAGAGAAAGTTGTGGTGGAAGGGTACAGCAGGGTTCGCCACCATCCCCTGCAGGAGCCTCGTGGAGCTTTAGGTGTTTTCGCTCAATAAACACTCACAACGCCCGGTGTGGGAATCGAAACCACGATCCTATGACTACGAATCCGCTGCCCTAACCACTGGGCCATTGCGCCTCCGATTTATATATAAACAGTTAACTTCAATCAGAGTAGTACGGATGATACTAGGAAGACGTAAGTTAGTTCCCTTGTATTTTTATTTACTTCTTTTACCTTCCTATACTGGAAGATTGCCATACTTCTTTTCAAATAAATTAGTTCTGTATTTTGGATAAAAACAAAAATGGGTCGCACCGTTGTGTATGAAGAGTGACCTCCCTTGTTATGTGAATCTACTATTTACTATCTGATTAATTGATTTCTTTCGCTTCATTGTCGATATTGTTACTAGAGAAACGAAAAGGATGCTGACATAAGTCGAAACTCTGGGTTTAAAACTTACAATGGGTCACTATACAAGATGCAATATTTTCTTGTTGCTATCACAGCTTAATATCAATATTAAAATTATAACAATTTATTGTAAACTTTAGAATGATTAATTAAAATTCCAAAGTGATATGTATCTGCAGGTCAGTTAACTAGAAAACTAGGTATCAGACTGGTTGGAATTTTGTCCACATACAGATGCAAGCATAGCTGCACAGTTCAGAAGCTCACTTCACAGCCATGCCTATGACTGCAATGTAGTACAATTAATGTCTTCTGTTGGATCCTAAGATTAATCAATAACAAATGAACAGAATTCAGTAGAAAGCAGTCATGTGTGTTGTGCATATGTTTACACCCAACAATGGAAGTGGGTTCTAAGAATTAGCTGTTTGCTAGGATCTTTGAGGTTGAGGTAAGGAAAGAACGTGGCCAGACACTATAATACCACCACCAATCCTGTAAGCTTAAAGTTACAGGAATGTCATTCCCCTGCATAGCTTGCCATTTCCATCACTGTTTATACCTGCCAATAAATATAATGTTGTTTCTATCATGTTCTGTAAATAAGCTATTCAAAAAATAAAAATAAAATACTGCGTGACCGTTGCCAGTACCGCCTGACTGGCCTTCGTGCCGGTGGCACGTAAAAGCACCCACTACACTCTTGGAGTGGTTGGCATTAGGAAGGGCATCCAGCTGTAGAAACTCTGCCAAATCAGATTGGAGCCTGGTGTAGCCATCTGGTTCCACCAGTCCTCAGTCAAATCGTCCAACCCATGCTAGCATGAAAGTGGACGTTAAATGACGATGATGATGACTGGAAGATTATACAGTATAACCAACTAAAACCTAGTTTTAGCCATCAGACTTCAGTTATGCAGATGCCCCAACATTGCGCCGGTGGAATGACTGAAATCACTAAAACAATATATAATATATAAATTGACCTTTTTTAAAATAAAAGTCATCAAGAAATACTGACAATTTATTGTACTGCAAATACTGGTAGGCAAAATTAATGCAAGTCTTTTATGGGTGTTTTTTCTGTCGAAAATATGAAGATATTGCAAGTAAAAAGATTGGTAATCATTTCAGTCAACCGAAAGAAGGATCCATGTGAAGAGTAACCTTGCACATTAAGCAATGGGTAGAAACTTGATACCATATACACAATGCAAGCAATGAATGCACAAAAGACACAGTAGAATCTCTGGTTGGATGTGTAAGAGTAGTTTAATGATACAGCAGTTATGGATGTAATATGGCCAAATAGTTAAGCCATCCACTCAGCAATCATGTACCCTTGATTTTATCCCTTGTATGGCATCTTCAGTAAAGTGTCTTTTGCCATAGCTTCAGCTCAACCCAAGCCTTGGGAGTGAAATAGGATAGATGAAAACTGTTTGGAAGCTCATTGATTGGTTATACATTATGCTGTGTGGATTAAGAGTAAATATGTCTATTGAATATTCAGCCACTTATTCAACGAGTAGGTAATTCAATTGATCACAATAGATTACTCATCAATGAAACTGGTAGCGTTTCATTACTTTATCAATGAGTAGCTGAGGACACAAAATCTTAGTCATTTGAAAAGTGGCCTCAATAGGTAAACAGCAGGAACTCAATACCATGAAATCAAGGCAAGCAATAGGTACAGAAAGATGCCATAGAATCTTTGGTTGACTGAGGAACTAGAACTATGGATGTTCTAGATCAGTGCTTCACAACCAGGGTCCATATAAGATTTTGCTGGTAAAATTTGTCTGCAATAAATTGCTTATAATTCTACAATACACAAAATATTAAAAATTTTAATACAATTCCTAATAACATTTAATTATAAAAATACAGTATGGTTTTATATATATATATAAAACATGGTCATTACCAGCGTCGCCTTCCTGGCACTTCTGCCACAGCTTCGCATTCCTGGCATGTGAAAAGCCATTCGAGCGAGATCGTTGCCAGTGCCGCTGGATTGGCAACTGTGCGGGTGGCACATAAAATACACCATTTTGAGCGTGGCCATTGCCAATACCGCCTGACTGGCCTTCGTGCTGGTGGCACATAAAGGCACCCACTACACTCTGAGTGGTTGGCATTAGGAAGGGCATCCAGCTGTAGAAACTCTGCCAAATCAGATTGGAGCCTGGTGTAGCCATCTGGTTCACCAGTCCTCAGTCAAATCGTCCAACCCATGCTAGCATGGAAAGTAGACGTTAAATGATGATGATAATGATGATATATATATAATCAAATAGCTATGGAACTCCAGTCGAGTAAAACAGAAATCAAATGGGTTCCCATAGGCAAAGATTGGTTGAGAGCTACTGTTCTAGATGTATGAAAGTAGTTAGCATAAGGAATTCATAAAATGACATCTGCAAACTGCTGAGATAACTTCCTAGATGCTTGTTACTTAGATGATCTTTAAAGAGAAGCTATAGTAAAAGTATGCAATACCTGTGCAAGGAAGAGGTGGAAAACCTTGGAAAAGAAAAAAAGGTCCTGTATTTACAAAAAAACTGACCATATGAAGAACACATATAAAGAGTGAGTTGCTACATGGCAAAGGAATATGAGCATTGAATGTAGAAGATCAGTGAAATCTAGAGAAATGAGTCGAGTATGACCCAATGCATGTTTGTGGAGGTATGTGGCTAAGTGGTTAGGGTATTGGACTCATGATGTCGGTGGGGGAAACCAGGAAATCAATCCTTATGAGTCAGCACAACTCAAGAAGATAATTTTACCCTTTTTTCTTTTTACAATGTATGTTTAACTTTAGTTCGCATATATTGCTTTCAAATCTTCCATGATAGAAATGGGTATATTTGATTGAATCACCACCACCTTCTTATAAACATTTAATTTATTGTTATCCTCTTGGATACTTGGAAACACTTGGATTATAACCCCAAATTTAGACAGTCAAAAGTAATTTGTGGCCTTATACTTATTTGGAAGAGAGAATGGAATGGTTGATTATACCAAATTCAGCACTTCACCAGTATCAATTTAATTGATTCTTTTCCCCTTCCTACCAGAAGGATGAAGAAAAGTTGGCTTTTGTGGGATTCAAACAAAATGTAAAGAAGGTACAACCATTAGATGCTTTATTTGACACTCTTCTGATTCTGGCAAACTATAGTCCTCAAAAACAGGAATATTAATGAAAGATATCTCTGCTACTACAACCACAATGAAGTTTGGTATTTGTTACATTGTAATGTGAACATAATACTGTTCAGAGATTATTTTCTACATTTAATGCTAACATGTTTTGCTCTATAGCTGCCTAATGGAACCTATAATCATTATTTCTTCTTTCTGGAAGTGGCATATAGGACTACATTAGCCACCTATTTTTCTTCTTTTTTTTTTTACCACCTTTTTATTTTTTTGGAAAGTAGTAGTAGTTTGGGGGAAATTTAACTATCATTCCTAGCAGAAGAATCAACCACTTAAAGGCTTTTTCACTGTGTCAAATTTATTACATTAGATGTTGTTGTTGGCACTCTGTCGCTTACGACGTCGAGGGTTCCAGTTGATCCAATCAACGGAACAGCCTGCTCATGAAATTAACGTGCAAGTGGCTGAGCACTCCACAGACACGTGTACCCATAACGTAGTTCTCTGGGATATTCAGCGTGACAGTGTGACAAGGCTGACCCTTTGAATTACAGGCACAACAGAAACAGGAAGTAAGAGCGAGAGAAAGTTGTGGTGGAAGAGTACAGCAGGGTTCGCCACCATCCCCTGCCGGAGCCTCGTGGAGCTTTAGGTGTTTTCGCTCAATAAACGCTCACAATGCCCGGTCTGGGAATTGAAACCGCGATCCTATGACCACGAGTCTGCTGCCCTAACCACTGGGCCATTGCGCCTCCATGAACAATGTAGTAGATCGAGATGATTATTTTTCAACTTGTAGAAGACATGAAGTGTTGAAATATTGTTCATTTGATAACAGTCGCACTCTTCTTATTGTTTCTTTACCTTCTGGAAGAGTAATATCAATCCTTAAATATTAATAATAATAATAATAATAATAATAATAATAATTTCTAGCTTTGGCACAAGACCAGTAACTTTGAGGAGACCAGGGTTAGTTGATCCTATCAACCCCAGGGCTTGAGAAGTAATTTATTTTATCAAACCCAAAAAGATGAAAGACAAAGTTGAACCTAGCTGGATTTTAATTAAGACCATAAAGAGCTAAAAAAAAAAAAAAAAATGCCGTGAAACATTTTGTTTGTCATGCTAACAATTCTGCTAGCTTGCCAATTTAAAAATAATAATAATAATCCTTTCTACTAAAAGCACAGGCCTGAAATTTGGGGAAGGAGGTAAGTTGATTACATTGATCCCAGTACTCAACAGGTACTTAATTTATCAACCCCAAATGGATGAAAGGTAAAGTTGACCTTGGCAGAATTTGAACTCAGAACATAGCTACAGGCAAAATACGCCAAGCATTTCATCCAACGTGCTAATGATTCTGCCAGCTTGTTGCCTTAATAATAATAATTTTAAATTTTGGTACAAGGCCAGCAATTTTTAGGAGTTTGGGGGGGTGGGGGTAGTCAATCACATCGACCCCAGTGCACAACTGCTATTTATTTCATCGACCCTGAAAGGATGAAAGGCAAAATCGGTCTTGGTAGAATTTTTAACTCAGAATGTAAAGAGCTGGAAGAAATGCCACTAAGTCTTTTGTCCAACACACTAACAGTTCTACCATCTTGCCACCAAAATAATGACAATAATAATAATAATAATAATAATAATAATAATTTTGGCACAGGGCCAGAATAATAACAACTGGCAAAACTTGTAAAAATTGCATATTTTATAAATTTTCTATTTGATGCATAAACGTTATAGACCTTCATAACATTGTTTGATGGTGTTAGTTTACAATTGTCTTGAATTCTGCTCCAGAGTTAAGGTTGTTAAAAAAAAATAATAAAAGGTAACACTCAAACACACACATAGTGATAAGAAGAATAGGACATGTTCTGTGGAGGAAAGGAATATTCAATTTTTTTTTTTGCAAATTTGCCACAAAAGCTGTTTAAAGTTTTCCTAAGAATATTGATGTTTTAGCTTCATATTTTTTGCAAGTTAAGGGATTATTTACAAATTTGAATACATATCAAGTTGTCTATTATTGTCTAATAAGTGTTGATATATTGAAAGAAGACAATTGTAATTTTTTTTATTAGATTGTTTGAATTTATAGCTAGTTTATAGATTTGATTGTTTGGCAGCTATTTGTCTCTACAATGCTTGGAATCCTCTGTGCACATCCTTCACTTGTTTATCACTGACCCTCCAACTTAAATTTCAATGTGAAAGAGTGTGAATTAAGCTTTTTATTGTTTTTGTCTTGAGGGATTTTTCTTTTTTTTTCTTTCTTTTTTTTGCATGGCTAAAGATGAAGTTTCAAATATACCTTTAAGATGAAAAAAAACAATTTTCAAAATTTTGATATTTTGTTGAATATTCCCTTCCTCCATCAATTATGGCATATTACCATGTTACCATGAATGAATATTTCAAACATGACACACAAGATCATACATTTCTGGGGAGAGATATTTTCAATGGAATTAAACCTAATACTTACCTAGTGCTTTATTTATATCAACCCAGATGGATAAAAGGCCAAGACAGCCTCAATGGAATTTGAACTCAGAAAGTAATGAAATACTACTAGGTATTTTGATCTCTAACACTGGCACAAAGCTACAAATTTGTTGAGAAGGGATTTAACTGATTCAATTAACTCTGGTATTATTTTATAGAGATTCTGGTGAGATTTGAACTCAGATTATAGAGGGACAAAACTTTGAAATGTAATTGCTTTATCATTTGTAATACTCCACTTCCAACTTAGCTATTAGGCCAGACTTTGACATTCATGCATTTTCAAGGGCATTAGACTGTGTAGACTGAATTAGATTCAAAAGGAAATTATAGTCAATGATAGACTGAGCTCATTGCAATATTACTTCTTAATCTTACCAATATATATCAAAATTACAACCATTTTTAGTAATGGAATAGGTGTGATAGTTCACTTATTGCAACAGTTAATTTTGAGGCTGGACATTACTGACCATTCAACTTTAAAGAACCTATTTTTGCCAGGTTGAAGCATACATAGTTACGCACCTTGATCAGGGGTACAATCCAAAAGACACTTGTAATAAAATTTAAACCTGTGATAAGAAAATTGACTTCACTGTCTAATGAGATTATGAAATTTTTTTCATACATTAGCATAAGGCTATAAGTGTTCAGAAAACCTACGTACCTTCTTGGTACTTATTTTATTGATCATTATGGATAGGAATATCAAACTCAATCTCACAGCAATCTCAGAATACAGAGACAAGTACCATAGTTTGACACTACAGTTCTGCCTTGCCACTGTTATAACAATATAATAATAATTTCTAAGAAAGGCACAAGGCCAGAAATTTAAGGGAGTTGACTATATCAATCCCAGTACTTGACTGGTACTTTATTTTAGCAACTCTAGACAGCTGGAAGGAAAAATTGACCTTGGCAGGAGTTGAATTCTGAAAACAAGACATTTTGTACAGTGCTCTACCAAGTAATTCTCTCATCCATTGTCCTAATAATCATAGTAACAATTTCTAACATTAGCGCACAAGTCACAAAATTTGAGTGAAGATACAAATTTATCCCTGTAGATAATAAATGGCAATTATTTTATCAATCCCTGAGAGATAAAAGCAAACTTTGACTCCAGTGTGATTTGAACTCAGAAAGTAAAGGGGCATAACTAAATACCACAAGGAAATTTCTCCTGCACTCCACCAATTCTATCAAGAATAGTAATAATAATTTTAATAACAACAACAACAAGACTAAATTTAATTTTTTTTTTTTAAGCTAAGAAATTAGCAAAGCAAACAGACATAAGGTTTGACATAGATAAATTTTAGTTAGCGAAGCCACATCTTTTGGATCCCAGTTCTGTGTTAGAGTTAGGGCAACAGAAAGTAGATAAGAATATTAATAAGTCAGCAAATTGTATTAGGGCAATTGGGGGTCCTCTAAGTGTGGCCCCACCTTATTTACATATCACATAGGGACCTTGTCAGCGGATGGCTTGGTGTCGGAAGAACTAAATACGATAATACACATTGTCATGAAAGTCAATTTATGCATATGTATGTACATACACATATATAATTGTAATCCATACATTCTGAAAATTAAAAATATACACATAACACACAGTGACTCACAAACATATACAAGCATATATGTGCATATATATGTGTAATGTGTGTTTTATACATATGCACATACAGTGTGTGCGTGTGTGTGTGTGAGTGAATATTATTTATAAACACATGCACATACATTTATACAGAAACAGACACAGACGTGTGTGTGGGTGAGTGGTAAGATTTTGAGTTTAAATGGATGGAAACTCAAACACAATCACAAAGCAAATATCCAAATACTTGTCTTTTGATTATGATCCCGGATAAACATAGCCAAGTAGATAGTTATCAATTCAAACACACCCAATCACATTCACACACAGTACAATGTTGGTACAGAAAAATAAAATGAAATCCCAACACATTCACAATACATTTAAAAAAGAACAGTACAATTTCTTATTGGTACAATCTATGGACACAGCACCAGTTAAATGACCTTAATTCAACATATTACTGGCTTAAATGAACGCACATATACACACACTCACACATACATGCGCACACATATTTTGCATTCATATATATATATATATATAAGAAAAAAGGTAAGTTGCCCTTAATACTATATTTGTGGAATTGTCTTTATTTACAAGATTTTTAGGCAAAGAAAACATACACATCCACACACACACATGTCAACATGTTAAGATATACAGTGTTGCACACATTCATACATACAAATACACATTCACACATGCCTAATATCTATATTACACAATATCCACTACAAGCTGAGTAAGATCCTTCTGTGGCACCATTTGTAAGCCTCAGTCCTTGTCTATCAGTTTCCCAGAGTCCTGGTGTCTGAATGATCTGGAAGAAGAAAATAATATACTTGATGATGATGATATATATGATGATGATGATATACATATCGAAATCGAGTTAAAGTCGACGACTGGCACCCATGCCAACATCGTCTCCTTCATTGGGACACAAAACTCAGCTTGCGAAGACTTATTGGGGCAAGCGAATAGCAAAACCGGGATAGCACCTGTGCCCAGCGTCGCCTTTCTGGCACTTGTGCCCATGACATGTGTAAGGATTTTCGAGCGAGATCGTTGCCAGTGCCCCTGGACTGGCTCTTGTGTGGGTGGCACATAAAATACACCATTTTGAGCGTGGTCGTTGCCAGTACCGCCTGACTGGCGTTCGTGCGGGTGACACGTAAAAGCACCCACTACACTCTCTGAGTGGTTGGCATTAGGAAGGGCATCCAGCTGTAGAAACTCTGCCAAATCAGATTGGAGGCTGGTATTGCCATCCGGTTTCACCAGTCCTCAGTCAAATCGTCCAACCCATGCTAGCATGGAAAGCGGACGTTAAACAATGATGATGATGAGAATGATTACGTTGAAATACAGAACAAGAAGGGTGGTTAAGTGTAATTCAATTTAGTGGCCAAGTGGTAAGAAGTTTGCTTCCCAACTACATAGTTCCAGGTTCAGTCACACTGCATGGCACCTTGGGCAAATGCTTTGTACTATAGCTCCAGGCCAACCAAAGTCTTGTGAATAGACCTGGTAGATAGAAACTAAAAGAAGCCCATCATATATTACAATCTGAACTCACAACAATAAGTTACTAGTTCTACAATACCTGTGGACAGGTAATTTACTTCCTATCTTGTGAATTTTCAATTGTTTACAGTATACGTTTGAATAGGTACAATAAGTTTGCATTTTGGGGTAAATTAGTTAAAACTTACAGGTGTAATTTCAGGCAAGCAAAAATTTGAAAACAAGAAAAGGGTTTCAGGGCTATTAAAATTAAATGCACCAAATAATGCTGAGACATAAAACCCAGTTCAAGTTTGACATCCAAGCAGAGACTGGACATAAGTGACAGGTCTTTGTAGAAGACATTACTACCTGCTTTTATATCAAGTTGATGCAGGTAATTTATCCCGCCCCACCTCCGACTTTTAGTTCATGCAGTTGGAAAAAACCGCATCATTTATGGGATAACCCAATATATTGTGATGTTTTTAGATTCTGAGTTCAAATTCCACTGAGGTCGATTTTGCCTTTCATCCTTTCAGAGTCAATAAATTAAGTACCAGTTGCATACTGGGATTGATCTAATCAACTGGTCCCCTCCCAAAAAATTTTGGGCCTTGTGCCTAGAGTAGAAAAGAATATATTGTGAATTTTGCACATTCTCACAATTCAAAAACTAAGCAGTGTTGATGCCATTACAATGCTGCCACTTAATGGTTTAGTGACTAAACCATTCTACTTTGCAATATCAGTTTGGACACGAGGTGGTAAGCTGGTAGACTTGTTAACATGCTAGGCAAAATACTTCATGACATTTCATCCATCTTTAAGTTTTGAGTTTGAATTCCACTGAAGTCAAAACTTTGCCTTTCATCCTTTCAGAGTTGATAAAATAGGTACCTGTTGAGCACTGGGGTTGATGCAACTGACTGATCTCCTCTCTTGAAAGTGCTGACTATGTGCCAAAACATAAAACCAATATTAATTTGGACAAAATTATCAATGCTTCCAGTGAAAACTAACACTTACATTGACTGATTGTTAATCACAATAATAATGCAATCTGCAATGTTTGAAGACTAATACGTCAGTGATTGTATCATTATTTGATTTATGATGTCCTGTTGATTTATTACATGATTTACATTTCTGAGGAAAATAGCCCTTTTCCTTACACTTGTGACACATAGCATTTTCTGTAGTCACTACTCCTTACAAAGAAAAAAAGAGAAAAATTCTGGGAATCAGTTACTGAAATAGTATCCTGTTTGGTGTGTTCTTTTGTAACTGTAATAATATTTACAAAGATACAATAGTCATAAATGCTTTATTTTTTTTTTTTATAGCTATATATATATATATATATATATATATATAGGCAAGCCAGAGAAAGTTAAAGTTTAACTCAAAATTCAGTTATGTTAAGCAGACAAGAGCTGAATTTTTCCAGTTGGATGCCAGTCTATTACAAGTTAGCACTTCCTATATCTTGGTGGTCCAAGATATATAAGTGGTGAGGATATATTTCCAATCTAGACAATTTTGGTGTCCATTTTTAGTATGATAGGGAAATCAAAGAGATAAAAAAAAGTACAGAGATGTGATATATGATATATAAAGTAACAAAATGACAGAACAACAGATTTCAATATACACACAAAAGAGATAGAGAGAGAGAGTTAGACAGACCTTTTCAACAAGTTCTTCAAATGCACATTGAACACCTTCTCTTGTCTTTGCACTTGCTTCAATAAACAGCATGTGGTGTTTGCGGGCAAACTTTAAACCTTCTTCTTTGCTTACTTCTCTCCTTTCCTGAAACAAATACATTAAGAAAAGTTACTACTATCAGATGATACAAAGAATAAGTTACACCCCAAGGCACAACAAATACAAAAAAATGGTGAAGGAAGAAAATAAAGAAAACAATTTATAATTGGCTAAGTTTGGAATTTGTCAAGTTGAGTGTTTGGCTTTCCCATTATGGTGAATTGTTTAAGCCTGGATAGTGGAAGTTGGTTGCCAAACTTAAGTGATATGCCTCATCATTTTAACTGACAAAGGAATACTGACTACAGCTATTTATGGGGCATTAGTCTATATTCATATACACCAAAGTACAATAGCAGACAATTTTCTAAAATTTCCATTATCATGGACAATCAAGCAGTGGAAGTACTGGCAAATTTATAATTTTTTGATCAGCTATAAGTAGTTCAAACCTAAATCATACCCATATTCAACTGTTCCAGAGTTATCAAACTGTTACATCACAAGCAGGCAAACAGCAGCACTGACATAAAAATATAGTGCAAATAGAGGATAAAGAAGAACTTCTAGGTAGTGATGGAGAAAGTAGAAAGCTAGAGATAAACAAAAGTAGTTATATATTAGACTATAAAAAGTTAAGTCGCACAGGGAAAAATGACACATTATAAAGATACATGAAAAATGCTGTATTAATTACACACACATCCAAAACATGCCATCATGGAAAAAAAGAAACATTAAACTAACAAAGGTGATAAAAACCAGCCAACGAATGAGATTCCTACAAATAAATGTTGTTGTCAAAAGACATCACACACAGACAAATCAGTGTGTGTGTGTGTTATATTGTTAACATGATTTTAAAAATGTCAAATGACCACTTGGTCTTTTTGGTTACACACACACACAAATCAGCATATCTACAATCACGTGCAAGTAAACGATAAGTGATGAGAAAGGTTGAAACTTCACACATCCAGCAGGTGACATCTGAAAATGTGGAGAACGTGAAGATAGAAGATGGTATTTTCACTGATATGTTAAAAATCAAATGCATTTGACAAATTAACAAATTAAAGAATGTGTCACAAAGTAACCAATACTTGTATGTAACTAATACAGCCATGTGTCACAGAAAACAGAACTTTTAGGTAAGTACACAACAACTAACACCAATAAAACTAACACAGCCATATCATTTAGAAATTATTTGACAATGTTATATTTCCAATCAATGAAAATATAATACACTTGAAAGATTTCAATAATGTCTTTTGGTTGTTATTTGTTATTCTTTTTTTTTTTTTGTTACTTCTTTTTCCAAGCATACAGCTCTTCCCCTCCTCTCAATTCTCAAACTATTAATTGGCTCAGTGGAAAGATGAGGCTTATTCCAGTTTCAACTTCAGCAGGTATCTTAACATCTGCAAGAGACTGGCAGCTACTGGTGGATCTTGAGCGTCAGCTGAAGTTCCCTGGCCACATTGCAGTCACCACCCTGCAACCAGACATTGTCCTCATGTTTGAGCCCACCAAACAAGTGGTGCTACTGGAGCTTACTGTCCCGTTGGAAGAAGCTTTTGAAAGAAAGCTCTCCAAGCACACGGGTCTGGTGAGTGACTACCAGCAGGCTGGCTGGAGAGCAAGGTGTCTCCCAGGAGAGGTTAGATGCAGGGGTTTCACAGCCTGTTCCCTGACCAGAGCCTTCAGCAGTTTGGGCATCAAGGGAGTGAGAAGGAGGAAGGCCATCCGCAGTACCACTGATGCGGCAGAGAGGTCCTCAAGATGGCTGTGGATCAAAGGAGGAGAGCCATGGGGTAGCTAGCTGGTCATCTGGACTGAAGTTGGGGTTTGATCAGTCCCAGCTGGGTTACCTGGAGGAGGGTGTATAATGTTGAAAGATCTGAAACAACCAATGATACCAGGCACATCACTAAAGATGTATCCAGATGCATCAGTCATTGTTGTATGCACACAACAATATAACTGAGGCACTTCCTTCTCCACACCATTACTGGATAAGGTATTATCTTCAAGCAAACAACCAAATGGCATTCTTTTACTTTCGTCAGATTGATTGATTATAGCTCTGCTTGGTCAGAGCTAGCAAAGAAGTAAGCCTGAATGAGCAACATGGCAACTGAAACAGACAACATCAATGAGAGCAATAGCAACAGTAAGAAGAACATTGATAGCGACAACAGATGAATATTTCTATACAACCAATCAATTGTGGAAAGATGAGCAGCAAAAAAAAAAAGCAAAGAATATAAAAATATTTATGATAGAATAGGAAAAAAAGGGGAAAGAAGGAATGGTAAATAAGAAAAGAATGCAAATGTAGAAACAAAGAACAAAAATTGCAGGAGTTTCAGAAGGAAAATGGTGGGGATGGAGTGATTAAAAAGAAAAAAAAAATGTAAAAAAAAGAGGAATTAGAAAGGAAGGAAAGAATCAATGTTAAAAAAGAAGAAATGAATAAAAAAGAAAGAATAAAAGAGAAGAAATAGACTGAAGGAACAAAAGATCTAGGAAAAAATGACAAATATGAGAAATTCAGGAAAACAAATGTATAAATCAACTCCAATATTATTCAGCTCCTAGAAACCAAAATTTCAAATGTTCTTCATTCGATTGATTCAGGATAAGAAACCCCCAGCCCCACAATTAATTACATAACGGAGGTTTCAGCCTCAAATTAGTTGTAAATTTTCAAGTAAAGTAAGCTCTCATTTCAATTTAAATCCCAGTTTGAAACCATTTTCACTTTGCTTATGTTTCAGAGAATTGCTTGAAATGATTAAACTTTACACCTAACTGAAGGAGGCAACTAAGAATTCCTGTGATATAAGCTTGGTGGTTGCTGTTGTTTAGCTACAAGTCAACTCTGAAAGATCAAAAGCATTTTAACTAAGGCTATGATTATGTACCATTCCTCACTTACTTTTATTTTGCTATATAATATTTCCTTCTTTTCTTAAAAAGGTTAAGTATGATTGGAGGGAGATTTGGTTGCTATTTCTAGCAAACTGAAAACCATGTAATTAGACAGTATGACTTAGTCAATCCATACCAGGATGGAAAGTAGACATAAAATGATGATGATGATTAAAATACCCCATACAAAGAAAATATGTGTGCTACTGCTTTAAAGTATCTTGTGTGACAAAAATTTGTTTCTATGACTGTTATACCTGCGTGAGTATGTGTGTATGAAAAACTTCATTGTGCTTAAAATGCACTTCCAGGAAAGTATGTACAGTGTTATTTCTTTACTACCCACAAGGGGCTACACACAGAGGGGACAAACAAAGACAGACAAACGGATTAAGTCGATTATATCGACCCCAGTGCGTAACTGGTACTTATTTAATCGACCCCGAAAAGATGAAAGGCAAAGTCGACCTTGGCGGAATTTGAACTCAGAACGTAGCGGCAGACGAAATACCGCTAAGCATTTCGCCCGGCGTGCTAACGTTTCTGCCAGCTCGTCGCCTTTTGTATGTACAGTGTAGTATGTACAGTGTGTACAGTGTAGTACATGTAGTATGTACAGTGTAGTACATGAATGTTCATATTTTAATAATGATATTATTAGATTTATAGCAGCAGAATTAATAAACCTCAGTGAAGTTAATGATACTCTCTCTCTTTACTCTTTTACTTGTTTCAGTCATTTGACTGAGCACCGCCTTTAGTCGAACAAATCGACCCCAGGACTTATTCTTTGGAAGCCTAGTACTTATTCTATCGGTCTCTTTTGCCGAACTGCTAAGTTACGGGGACGTAAACACACCACCATCGGTTGTCAAGCGATGTTGGGGGGGACAAACACAGACACACATACATATATATATATACTAGCAGTATAACCCGACCTTGTCCGGGTGTGACTTATTATGCCATGTACAATAAGTCTTGCTAGCTGAAAATCAACTAAAAAAGAAAGCCTTACAACGAAAAAACCCTTATGATGTAAATATGTTCATAATTCAAAAGACGATGAAATTAATCGGGAAAGTCTGAAGGCTGTTTTGCGTAAAATTATTAAGCATACATAAATTTCATCCGTGTAATTGACTATAGAAATGCTTGTGCAAAACAACTTTTTGCGCTGCCCTGATTATACATAGCAGGGTAATCCCTTTTAGCAGGAGCTAGGACGGCAATTTCTGATGAAGCAATTGCTGGCGATCTGTTGCTACACAGTTTTACCAGAATTCTATCAGATTGGGCAGATGTTGATGCACCATTTTGCATTATGTTCAAAATAGCTTCTAGAATGTAGTGCATTACTGCAGTCTGTGGCTGTCATTTTAAACCGGTTGCTGTCTTTCCCCAGCAAACTCTCTTCTTTGGAGGCATAATCTATGTATATATTAAACAGAACAACAAAAGTTATAATAGATGGCAGTGTCGGTACTTTTCACATATCTGTAATTTTTCAGATTAACACCCGCACGATTACCCAACCCTAATCCTAACCCTAACACTAACCCTAAACCCTAACCCTAAACCCTAACCCTAAAAACCATAACCGTAACATTAATCCTAAACTCTAACCCTGACCCTAAAACCCTAGTGAAAATCTTGGTAAATTTACAAAACATTGACGAACATGAGTTATATTTTACTGAATGATTGTGTACTTGCACGTGTATGCTTTTGAGAGAGCGAGAGAGGAAGAGGTAGAGAGGGAGAGAGAAAGGAATAGGGGTAGTTAAAAGTTTTCTTATGACTGCTTCTCTTCACTGCCTATTACTTCATTAGAAATCTAAGGATGCACATAAGCACATAATAGAGAAAAATGAAACAAATATGGACGACTTGCTCCGAAACACCACCGAGTGGGGAAGACTTCTCAAAAATAACCTGCAGTTGTTTCCTTCAAAATTCCTACATGCTTGAAATGTACATACATCAAGGTACATTTCATAAAAAAATATTCATTTTTATGAAAGTTATGACCTTCCAAAGTTGGGGGATACAATTCTGTAGTTATGCCATCAATGTTTTGTAAATATACCACGATGTGAATGATTGTTTACTTGCACGTGTATACGTTTGAGAGAGCGAGAGAGGAAGAGGGGGAGAAATGAATAGAGATTGAGAGCAATGTGTATGTTGTTGTCACAGGTCATGTATGTGTGGTTGTGTGTGTTTTTACATATCTATGTTATGAAAAATAGGTAAAGAATACTGAGATGAAAGTTTAATCTATGACGTATGTATCACTTTCTCTCTCTCTCCCTCTCCCTCTTTTACTTTTACTCTCTATATTTTTATGTTGAGCGCGTGTGTAAGAATGGCGTTCCAGGTAGCAGGGATGAAATATAAAAGTTGCTAGAAACAACAGCCAAATCTCCCTTAAATCACACAAAGTAAACGGAATTTAAAAAATCTAATTACTGCACTGGAAACTTCAGGTCGAGAAAATCCCATTGATGTAAAATTTTTTACGAAAAAGTGGAAAATGTGGATTTTTATAAACATTCAAAAAGGCTTCACACAAACACACAATTTCAGATTTATATATTAAGATCATCATCATCATCGTCGTCGTTTAACGTCCGCTTTCCATGCTAGCATGAGTTGGACGATTTGACTGAGGACTGGTGAAACCGGATGGCAACACCAGGCTCCAATCTAATTTGGCAGAGTTTCTACAGCTGGATGCCCTTCCTAACGCCAACCACTCAGAGAGTGTAGTGGGTGCTTTTACGTGTCACCCGCACGAAAACGGCCACGCTCGAAATGGTGTCTTTTATGTGCCACCCGCACAAGAGCCAGTCCAGGGGCACTGGCAACGATCTTACTTGGCTTGCCGGGTCTTCTCACGCACAGCACATTTCCAAAGGTACGACGGTTTCTGTTTCCGTGTACCAAATCCACTGACAAGGCTTTGGTCGGCCCAAGGCTATAGTAGAAGACACTTGCCCAAGGTGCCACGCAGTGAGACTGAACCCGGAACCATGTGGTTGGTAAGCAAGCTACTTACCACACAGTCACTCCTAAAATATACATATACATACATTGGTAACTAAAGGGGACTTAATATTTGATGATGAAGGACAACACAACACAAAGAGCAGAAAGCCTATAAAAATAATGACCAACCTCATTTTACAAAAAAAAATAGAAACAAGGCTGAAAAGGAAGGATAAAGGCCAAGATTCAGCTAAATTTATGCAAAATAAGATCATCACTGTAATGTATTGTTTTAGATAAATAAATGCAGTTCAATTAACTTTCATTGCCAACCTGTTCAATAACACCAGTAATTAACTATTCTTATTTAAATGGGAATATATACATAAATCTCATTACTAGGAATAATATGATTTCACTAGATAAACACTAGATGTTCAATAGCCAACATTTTATAATGTGAAATTTATTTTCTTGAAACTTTGAGATATTTTTTATTCACAGCATCATCATCATTATTATTTCTGTAATTTGTATGAAACAATGGTAGTGACTATAGACTGGAAGGATTTTCAAAACAAGAAATAGCAGTAGCAAATGAAAATATACAACAAGCATAAACTATTTGCTGGATGTAGAACTGGATACTTCAATATCCAATACTGATAACATTTCCAATAGCAGTATTGAACAAATATATCTCAGAAACATAATAGAGTAAAAAATTTTGAATATTTTGGCATTTTTCTTATGTAAATATAAAAAGCATTAGGAAATTGCCAACTACTAGAGTACAGATGAACTCCTTGGTCACTTATGCTTTTATTATCATGACCAGAACAACCACCTTTTTTTTAAGTTGTAAAAAATATTTATATATACGAGAGACCAACAATACACCCATATATAGGAAAAACATTATGACCTCTTATTTAAAAGAAGACCCCACATGAACAATATATAAAGGACATTTAAATCCTATTACCAACAAAGAAACAGACTATTCATTAATGAAGAAATGGTCAGATATAAAGCCAATTATGTTTCCAGCAATATATAACAGCAAGTCCACAAAATGGAGTGTGAGAGTAAGAAAGATTTGTGAGAGATGAACATTTGGCATTACTGTCATTCTAATTTTCATACAGAGAAAAAAAGACAACATGGTGTGGGCTGGAAATTATTACTTCCATACCATAACCAAGACTTATATTAGTTTTTTGACTGCTATTTCAATTCAGTCAAACATGCAGCAGACTTAGGTGCTATAACAACATATATAAGACAGTAAGTGCAAATAGAAAGGGGTATTGTTGGATATAAAAAAAGAAATTTTAAGGTGAAATAATCCAATGGCAAAAAGGAAATCTGCTCATGACTGCATACAAAGACAAGAAAAGAAATTAATATTCTTTTCACTTGTGCTCAAATACATGTGGAAGAAAAAGACACACCATTTGTAAACCTCAATGACAATAGCTACATGGGTGGTGTAGATCAGATGAATCAAATGAGGAACTATTACACAATTGATGGACAGGATAATAAGATGTGATAGTATCTGGTTTGGGATTTAGTAAATATGAGTATTGTGAATGTTCTTCTTTCTTATCATATACCAAATTGCAATGTGTCTCAAAAAAAAAAAAAGAAAGCATTTGAAAGACAAAAACCTCTCAGAAAGATATCCCTTGATTTCTCCCTTCATTTTATGGCGGTCAACCAAATTCAGAGATTCCAGTGCTGAGAATGCCAGCATCAAAAAAGGAAAGCTCTCAGTAGATAGGCATAAATGATATTGTAGGGTTGGTATGAGAGACCAGATTTGGCCAGTTTGAACATAAAACAAGCAGAATACTTTCGGCCAGACATGGCCGCTTTAAATGCTAAAGGATTAAACAACCATTATGATCAAGTTAGATCTTTTTAAAATCATGACAAAATTTCTTTCCAAATTACACCTAACAAACCCTGCTATTAATTTACATGCCTGATATTAAAAGAAGCAGATCAAGTATGTGTATTGAGTACATCATGTATGTGAGTATAATTAGTATATGTATGCAGAATGGTACAGCAGTAGAATAAATATCTTACAATATTTAGTTTTGTCCATCTAGACTCTGAATTCAAATACCACTGGAGTCAATATCACTTTTCATCCTTCTAATCATGTTAAACTACCGTCTTCCCCACGTAAACAATTGTGATTTTGTACCAATATAAGAAATCAGTATTACTTGCTAGGCCAAGACAATAGAGAACTGTATTGGATGTTTACAATATCCAGAGTTCTTGATTGCAATCCTGCATGGTCAACTGTGTGGAGTTAACAAAAAACATGCAACAGTTAGTCTTTTTGGGAGTCAAGAATTCATGATTGCAATCAATATAATAACACATATTAGCAGTGTATATGTAACATGTTGAGTAGCCATGCAGCCCCTCTACAGCAAGACGCCTGTTCTGCACTGGTCTTTTCTCTCATACTTTAACCATTTGCCTGCTAGCATAAAGCAACTTCTCTTGGGGTTCATAATTACGCAAGCTGCATGGATAACTCACTAGTGTTGGTGCCTCAAAAAAAAAACCCCAGTACTCACTGTTTGGCATTAGGAAAGCATCCAATTGTAGAAACCATGCCAAAGTAAATAGTGAAACAAGATGCAGTTTTTAGATCCATTAGATCCTGTCAAACTGTCCAACCTATTCCATGGTTGTTAAAATAGTTCTTTCAGTAAAGTAACAGGTGCCTGTAGCAAGCATTTACATCATGAATGAACTTCAACAAATATCTTACATTTGAAACAATTTTCAAATTCCACACAAGGTGTATGCATCTAACATCTAGTTTGTATATCGCTCCTCGTGCATATTGCACACACATCCTGCTTCTATTATAAAATGCAGAGGTATCCAGCATCTAGTATGCAATGCAAAGACACCATGTAAAAAAAAAAAATCAAAAACAAGGGCAATTTAAAACCTTATTTTCTTATAATAAATGGTGAGAGAAAGCTTTACATTTTTTTTTAAACCTAACTTCAGAGAAATTAACATAGAAACAAGGATTGGCAATAAGTAAGAAAAGGTATAATGAAGGAAATAGCTGAGGTACATGGGAGAGGCAGAACGACAATCAAAGCAAAACTGTGTGGTTTTTTTAGTTGTTATTTTTTTACTCACAGCTGTAGACATTCCGTTGCTATCAACATACTGTAAAAAGACAGGGTATTAGTTGACAAAAGGGTAATAACAAATCATGCAAACAGCAGCCACTAAAACAAAACACTTGTTATCAGTAGTAATGAAAGAACTGTTGTTGTTAGTGATAAGTTACAATTTTGGGTTACCAATCCTTTAATGACAGAATTCAGAAGTTATATCAGTATTAAAAATTAAATAATGGTAAGCACATCATATTACTAATGTCACAATATTGCACTATCAATGTTATAATATTGTGTTACAGAAGTACAAAATCATATTACTGATAATACAATATCGCGTTTCTTCCTTGGGTATGAAACCCCGTCTTTCACAAAATTAGTAAAATGGTAGCAACTTTCAGTCATTAACGATAAGAATAATGATGACAATATCAGTTTCGCATTCTATAACTACAGCTTCAAGTTCAATCTCAATGGACTGTTTCTTGGACAAGTGTCTTCTACCATTACTTCAGATTAATGAAAGCTCCATGAGTTAAATTTGTTGGACAGAAGATTGTGTGGAAGCCTGCTGGGGAAGAGGGGTGGGGTTAATTTGCTCTTCTTGAATGTCTTTAGTTGAGTTCATATCTGTGTTCTTCAAACCAGTCTTAAGAGCTCTGAAAAAACTACCATTCCTCCTCTATCTGCTGATAAATGCAATTTTTGTTTATTTAGCAGAATCTGAGAAGATTCATTCATTTTTATGTCTGTTTCTCCACATTTGCATAGGTTGGATGAATATATTATCCTGACATTGTTTTACAGGCAGTTGCCCTTCTTGTCACCAACCCATACCTGTTTTACAAGTTAGGGATGTTCTTATCTCATATGTCTTTGAAGATGCAAAGTCAGTAGATGACCTGTTGAGAGGGAAAAAGACAGCAACATCACTGCATGTGTATGTTGGGCTTCTTTCAGTTACTGTCTACTAAATCCTCTCATAATATTTTGATTGGCTCAGGACTATAATAGAAAATTCTTGCTTGTGCCATCCAATAAAACTAAACATAATACATGAGGTTCAGAAGCAAACACCTTAAACATGCAGCCATCCTGAGCCCTAATATACTGAATGAACAAAAAAACAAAAAGAAAATATACTAAATGAAACAAGCATTAAAACTGCACATCAAAATTGTCTCAACATAACCACACCCTACAACTCCAACACAGTCATAACGTCTAAAACACCACCACTCCTTGCAACCCCAATACAAGTGAGCCAACAATAGTCTTTATTTGGTTACTCATGGTGCTAGAAATAGCAGCCAAATCTCATTCAAATCACAACCTACCATCTTGTATAATGCAGTCTATGCTTGAGAAAAGGAAAAAAAGAGATGTACAGATAACCTGTTGACAAAGAAAAAGAGAGTAACCTCACAACATGCAAACACATGGGCTTCTTATAGTCTCAGTGTACCAAATCCACCCACAAGGCTTTGATTGGCCCAGAACAATAGTAGAAAATTCTTGCCCAAGCCTTATAAGACTGAACATGATCCACAAAGTACAGAAGCAAATACTTTCAATCATAGACCTTCTTCATCAAGTTTGACTTGGGGTTAAACCGCAACAACCAACCCCATTGCACCCACCACTGTCCCTATTAGAACTTACCTTATCAATCTTGTTGCCTACGAGCATCTTGACCAGGTCGTGTTTAGTGGCAAAGGTCTCCAATTCATTCAGCCAGGCATCAAGCTTGCTGAATGACTGTTTACTGCACACATCATAAACTGAAACAAAAATAAGGAGAAACTGTAGAGTTCAATAAGTTAGCAATAGACAGAACCAGCCCACAGTTGTGGTTTTATAATAATAATAATAATAATAATAATAATGATAATAATAATCCTTTCTACTGAAGGCACAAGGCCTGAAATTTTGCAGGGAGGGGACTAGTTGATTACACTAACTCCAGTGTTTAACTGGTACTCAATAATCGGCCCTGAAAGGATAAAAGGCAAAGTCAACCTTAGCGGAATTTGAACCCAGAACATGAAGACAGACAAAATACTGCTAAGTACTTTGCCCAGTGTACTAATGATTCTGCCAGCTCACTGTCTATAATAATAATAATAATAATAATAATAATAATAACAACAACATTAATAATAATAATAATGGTGTGACAATAGTAAATAAACCATAAGATATAACTGTCAAACCAAGACAGAATACTCTATGTAATCATTCACTCTAAAAGAAATAGCAACCAAATCTCCTCCTTAATACACTGCTATTTTAAACTTATGGCATTCAGATGACTCTCTCAAATGTAAGGTTTATTTATTCACATTTAAAAAAAAATTAATATGTTATTGCAAAGCTTCAAGATTTTGATGATGTAATTGTTTATTTATTGAATGATATTGTTGGGCAAGTGTGAGAGGATACATCTGGTCAGTTTAAACATTAAACAGCTGATTGGTAAAACTGATAAGTCATTTTTAGCATGTATTACTGAGTTCAATTCCTAACAAGGAGATATATGCCTTTGATACTCTGCCATATCCAGGGAAAGATATGTAACATCTGTTAACACTGCAAGAGCTAGAGATAAAAACATACCCAGTGGAGTGCAGAGATTAGTGGGGAAACAAACTGTATGGAGTAGATTTAGTTGACTTTTATTTACCCTTGAGATTATCAGAATTGTATCTAGTTAAAAGAATACAGTGAGTTTTGAATATTAGGAGAGGATTGACACCTTTTATACAAACTGGTATTAATTTTATCAACCTGTGAAGGATAAAAAAAGCAAAGTTGATATCACCAGAAGTTGAATACAGAATGTAAAAGGTCATAATGAAATATCACTAGATATTTTGTCAGAGACTCTACCAATTATAATATTGGCCAATGCAATAATGCCAAAGTTAAGAAAAGAATGAATATCAATAAATTAAATTTAAAAAAAAAAAAAAGGAGAAAGTGTGCAAATATCTTACCAAGAATAACACCTTGTGCACCTCTGTAATAGCTTGGAGTTAAAGTGCGAAATCTTTCTTGACCAGCAGTGTCCTGTAAATATCACCAGGCACAGAATGGATACAATGGTTCGATAAGGAATAACTGGGAAACATTGGACAGGTATAAATAAATTCATGTAATACAGAAGTTTGAGTCACCAACCACAAATACTATACTGATTATGCCTACAATCCATTTGATCACACATATAAACTGCAGTGACAAGTTTAATCAATCACGGACACTTTAACACACCAGCTTACCACCTTACATAAAGATTCCCTCTTTTTTTCTTTTGTCCGACCTAGGTAAATGAAAATTATGCATACAGAACAAATCAGCTTTAACATTAAATTTCGTGCCACTTAGAAGTCTGTCTACATATATATTTGCTATTTCTGTATAATGCCAAGTTTATAAATTAGTAATGCGAGAATTAACACTGACAGAATTATTGTACAGCAATACATCTGATGACAGTCCTACCCTGAATTTTGCCAAGAGGCTGTGTAAATCACTTTCATTTATGCTGAATCAGGTATAAAGCTACAGTAATCCACTTTATATCAATACTCTGGATTTTGTTTGTCTTAACCTCTGTAAACAAGGCTTCTAAAAACTTGTTTTGTAGGAATGAGTTCCAAGATTTGATGTATTTCTATGAGTGCTTTACAACCTATTTCATTCTTTTAACAAAATTGAGCAAAGGCATGTCCATGAAGTGTGTTATAGAGTTACTGTTTAGACTCAGCTCAATACTGGTGAAGTAACCCTATGATCAGTAGCAGCTCAACCATGATCATCTTGGTCTTACCTCATGTATTTTGTTTCTAGGACTACACTAGTCAAAGTGTCCCACCTTTCAAGAGATTAGGTTGTAATTTAAGGGAAAGTTGAACTATGTTCTTTTCTGGGCCTCTTCTATTTTAATTGTTTGTTCATTTTCATATCCACTATACAATGATAGTAATGGAATTAAAAGTAGTATCATACTTTTAGCTCCCATTCAGTTAAAATCCATAAGAATCGAATTCAGAACTATGATCTTAAAAAATTCATCAATTTTACACTGCTCCCTCTACCTGCAGCAAGGTGAGTTGGATCATTAAGAATTGAACATGATAGCCATTGGTACACTATAGGACTAGTAAGAGGACACAAGTCACTGACCCCACCTCACCGCCCTAGCCTCTTGGCTACTATCCAATCCCTTAACAGCTTGTCATCCACAGCTATCTTACTACAACTATACTGGCCTTAGCTCCCCTCAATTTGAACCTCTATACTTCTGGCCTTCACTCTCCTCAATCTGAAACTTCTATACTTCCCATTTAAACACCCTCATTTCATTCAAATCTTATACATTATATGAAAATACTAAGTTCCACAGAATTGCATCCTTTTGGAACTTCCACACCATCCATGTCTTATCCAACACATTCAAACCTACAACAATTCATATTAAATAATCTACACTGACCTCATTCAGTTTTCCCCCTTAGATTTCTTAGGGTAATCTAAGAAGGCATTAAATTAAGCTTTGCTCTTCATATTAACAAACAAAAATCATCTGATATAAATTTACCAGTTCTCATATTACAAAATTAACAATAGATATGCATGCTTGAGAAACATAAGTAGGAGAAATAGCAAAATAGCAAACTGCACTACTAGAAGGAAAGCCAGCATTAGTTTCTTACTCACCCAGATGGCAAGCTTTGCTTTATTTCCATCCACTGCCAAAGTCTTAACTTTGAAGTCAACACCTGTCAAAATATGTTATTCTAGTCAGTCAAAATATCAACAGGTACAGAAGAAAGAGACTATTCAGTTAGTCTGTCTATTTGTTGATGTGTGTGTGTGTGTGTGTGTGTGTGTGTGTGTGTGTGTGTGTGTGTGTGTGTGTGATTTTTAAAGTTCATTTTCCATGTTGGCATTGAACATGTGTGTGTGTGTGTATATGTGTGTGTGTGTGTGTGTGTGTGTGTGTGTGTGTGTGTGTGTGTGCATACATACATACACACAATCATACTTATACAAATAGGTGCATGCTTGTGTGTGTGTGTGTGTGTGTCTTTATAGGTGAACACAGTGTAAACTAGAAGAGTGCTCAATACAGAAGTTATATCATATTTACTGGAAGCTAAAAGCTTCATGGACTGTTATTCTTGCTTCCATTTTAAAGATGATAATGATGAACAGAACAAGGAAAGAAACCATACATAAGCAAGAAAAAAGGCATGCACACAATTACATTGTACATAAAACATTAAAAATGCAAACTGCTCAAGGAAATTAACAACGAAATATAAAGTGTTTAATGCAGCTGGTAATGAATCATATGATAAAGCTCATCAGCATTGTTTTACATCAGTTTTCCATTGGACAGGTCATGTCAGTTCAAGTCAGCTCCTATTTAGAGTTACTGCATTTCTAGAGAAATTAGAAGACCATGTCATGTTCATATGTTTCATTTTTAGTTTGTTTTCTATGGCTATAAAAGTACATTTCATTTCAAACTTGATTTACAAATATATATATACGAGATCTGATAACAAGTATTCGGACTGTTGCCATAGTTACAAAGCTAAAGCATGCAGAGTGAAGCAGCTTAGCACATACTGACCTTGAACTCTGTTGTACCTGCACACTAAGTTTTAACATTCTAGCTCACTTCCCCTGTTTACAGCAGTGCTTGGAAAGAAGGTGTGTAGCATGTGATCATCACATTGACCATGACAGAGAAAGTTGCCATGGTGGTACCTACTCAGAGGCCTACGCAAAGTTGTAGAAAGTGTATGGAGAGGAGTGCATGAGCTGCACACAAGTGTTTGAGTGGTTCAGACGTTTCCAAGATGGCCAAAAAATGTTGATATTGGCGAATGTTCTGGGAGACCCGCAACCAGCATAAGTGAGAAAAACATCGCAGATGTGTGTGCAGCTGTGACGGGAACTTGTCGAATCACCATACATGAGTTATCAGAGAATGTGCAGATTAGTTACGGTTCATTTCAGACCATTATCACTAAAGATTTGGGTATGAGACATGTGTCTGCCAAGTTTGTGCCAAAACTGTTTCCAGCTCACCAAATGGACACTGAGGTTTCAGTTGCACAAGATCTCCTTGATTGTGTCAAGAACAATGAAAATTTTTTGAAATCTTTGTGCAGGCCTCTGAGTAGGTATCACCAAGCTTTTGACAAAATCTGATGCAGATTCTCTACTCAACTTTGTCTGTCATGGTCAATGCGATGATCACACACCACACACTTTCCTTCCGAGCACTGTTGTAAACAGCGGAAGTGAGCTAGAATGTTAAAAGTTAGTGCGCACGCACAGCAGAGTGCAAAGTCAATCTGTTCCAAGTGGCTTAATTCTCCATGCTTTAGCTTCGTTACTATAGCAACAGACCAGATACTTATTGATCAGACCACATATATTTAGCATGGTTTATATATATATATATATATATATGTATATATATAAATATATAATTATATTAAAGGGTGTGGATAAACCCCACCAACACGCTAGAAATAGACACACCCTTTAATATATTATATATTATATATTAGTATAAATTGTTACCCATATGGTTTTATTACATGCTGGTCACTTAATAAAATCATTAAAATGGTTTTATCTTTAATTTTGTATAAATACATATTTTTACTCCTGATCAAATTACATTCACTGTGATATTATTTTGATCGTAAAAGCACGTGGTTGAGATATAAAAAAATTAGATTTATCTAGTGTATATGTGTATGTATATAATCATGCAGATATATGTTGTTCATATGGGTATGTATAAATATTTGCATTTATATACTACGGGCATATTGTACTGATGACAACAAGTGGTATCACAACCCTTAACCAGAAATTGATCTACAATTAATCACTTTTAAAAAATGTTATTCATTTATTCATCTGCCTGGTTACAACCTGTGCTAACGGAGTGTAAATGCGGTTTTTAGAGCCATTTGGCATCTATTTCTAATATATAATTATATATTAGTATAAATTGTTATCTGTACGACGGTTTTATTAAACGATGGTCACTTGATAAGATCATTAAAATGGTTTTATCCTTAATTTTCTGTGTGTGTATATATATATATATATATATATATATATATATATATATATATATACACACAGCCCTCACCGTTTGTTTTTACTGTCCTGTTCTTGTTAACACTTTCACCCTCCGCAAATAATCCCAAATTTTATTTAATTTGCTTTGCGGGAAGGACTGTTTCAACAAAGTCGCGTATTGTACTTGCCTTCGAAACGCAGAGTAGATAAAACCGGGACAAATGACAAAAGAGTATACTCTTTATGTTGCATGTCTCGTTCTCTGTTTGTTTTTTTCGTAGTTCAATAAAAGTTCATTTTCTATGTTTTCATTTTTATGTTTTCGTTTCTCATTGTGTTTAACGTTTTTTTGATGTCCTGTACCCATATATGCATGCATGTATACATATAGATGTAGGTATGTACATATATGTATGGATATATGCATACATTTAAATATTATTCATATTATTATATATATATATATATATATATATATATATATATATATATATATACACAGAGAGAGGGAGGAGGGGCAGACAAAACAAATGTATAGTTCAAAACATCACTACACACAGTTCAATAGCGTGGTTTATTCTAAAATACGAAATCCTTAAAATAACATAACATAAATTTGTATTGTTATGTAACCACTCCATTTCATCAGGTGATATTCTGCCAAATATTTTGGCAAAATATGAGGGAAGAGATATCTATAACAGAATGAAACAAGAATTTTCAACAAAGAGTGGAGATATTAAACTCAGTGACTAATCAAAGCAACACAATTCCAAAAGCAACTAAAGTAATGTATGCTTATCCTGGAGGAGAGTGCTCAAATGGCCATATTCAATTCATGTGTTGGAATTTACAGCTAAGAGAGATCTACAACTATTTAATCTGCATGGACCACTATACTGACCAGCTGAATCACCTGGAATATTTTCTTTCAGAATAATTTGTTTAGGAAAAGACATTGTGATGCTTCTAAGTTAATTTGCCAAGATCTGATTGATCCCCTCTGTATTACTATTATATATATATATATATATATATATATATATATATATATATATATATTATATATATATATATATATATTATATATATATAAAATACATACACACACACACACACACACAGGCTTATATATTTTACAAGACATGTCACGGGACTATGGTTAACTAGGTATATTTCATTTTGGCATAGCTTTTATTGCTGGATGCCCTTTCTAATACCAATCATCTTATAGAGTGCACTAGGTGCAATTTCTCATAACACCATTACTAGACAAGTTGTCTTGTTTTTAGCAAAAGTGTCTTCCCAACTTTATGGTGTCTCATTCACCAGCCACTTCATAGAGTGTACTGTTTGCCTTGTATTGTGATACCACCACTGCAAAACAAAACAGCCTTCTCTAAATGAAGTTGTGGCTGTTCATTCAAAGTATACATGACCAAGAGAGTAAATCAAAGAAAAAAAATATGTATATGAATGTGATTTGTTAGACAGAGTGAAATTTTGAAAGTGTGGACCATAAAAACTTGTGAATAAAGTATGCATTCAATTAGATTGTAAAGCAATTAAACTGTAAACGAAATATAACAATGCAAAATCATGTAAGAAAGTTATGTATATGCATATATTTCTATATATGAAGCGCTATTTTGTCGCTAGCAGAACAGAAAAGCAACATCATTGTCATTATTGAACAGCAGCTTTTCCATGTTTGCATGGGTTGGATGGTGTTTATTTCAGGCAGATTTTTCTATGACCAGATGCTTTTCCTGTCACTAGCCCTCACCTGCTTCCAAGCAAGGTAATATTGGAAATAAAAGACACTGAATATTGGAAATAAAAGACACCGCTTGTGTAACAGTGACACTCATTTCCACCTTTAAATGAGGTCAAGACAAGGACACACACACACACATATACAACATGCTTCTTTCAGTTTCTGTCTACCAAATCCACTCACACAGCTTTGGTCATCCCAGTCCACGGCTATCATAGAAGACACTTGACCAAGGCGCCACGTAATGGGACTGAACCTAAAACTAAGTGGTTGGGAACCAAACTTCTTACCCTACACCCACACCTGCACCTAAAAAAAGGCAAAGGTTTGATAGTGTACAGCAAAATCAAATAAATACATTATAGTTTTATCAATAAGACAGCTTATTATGGTACTTGGTGGAGGGATTTACATCAAAGTTCAAATTTTAAGTTCAAGTCATAAGAACACTGGGATTGAATGAGCAGCTTTTCACATAGACATGGCTGACAACAAAGCTTCAACCTGGAACTTCTATGGCAATAGAAATGGGCTCAATCCAAGACTGACAAATTGATATTGAATGTATGCTACTTTTTCTCGAAGCAAATATATTTCTGAAAAGCAGTTACAAATTTTCTTTCTGGCTGACGAAAAGCCAATCTGATAAATCCAAGTTTGGAAATTACGTTCAGTCAATCTAATGCTAAATTTCAGTCTTGAACCATCACTCAAATATTACCTTAGTGCTATACAATAATAATTTTGCCTGGTAATTATGATCACGAAGGCAATTTTCCATGATGACATTATATCTTTTAACTTGTAAAGGAATAAGCAAAGTCTTTACATGCAGAATAGTTCACTTTAATATGATTTCAGTTGAAGATTTTATGGTACTTTGTGATTTATTTGAAAATGATAAGAGATCAAGCCAAGAAACTCTTTTGCTATGTTAGATTTCACATTTAAGCTGAACACAGGGTTATATCACAGAATTTTACATCTCCTGTTTCTGCACTTCAAGGTATTAGATCCTGGTGGATATTGTATCTTCTCAAAGAATTCTTTGTTTTTGAGGGCTGTGTTATAATAGTGAGAGACACTTATGAATGTGGATTTATCTGCAAGTAAAGACGATATACACACAGACTAATGCTAGAGACTAAATTATACAAAATTCTAAGTGTATAGTTAGAACTCTTATTTCTATAACAATTTGTTATTAAGCATATTCTGTAGTTTAAGCTAATTTGTATAAAGATCCAGGCTGATGTCTAAAAACATTGGCATTATTAAAATTAGCGCCTTCAGTAATACATAATCTTAATTCACTAAATAGCTTTATTAGTTTCTTTTTAAATGTTTCTAGGCCGTGTCTATTGATATATCTCAAAATGAATAATCCATCATCTTTATAAATACCTCTAACAGTAAGAAATTTTTTATGTCTGCTCTTTTGCCTGAGATCCCATTGCATCTTTTGTGTACCCTAGAACTTGCAGCCCAATTTAGTTTGTCTATTAGAATGGTTTCTTTTATAAAGCTAACACCCTGAATTAAGCCAGCAATGTTAAAACTTTCTATAATCCTTTATTTTAAACTCATGGCACTTCAGGCCGAGGAGAATTATTTGCAAAACAAAAAAAGGCATCACTTACCTATAGTGGAAGCTTGTTCTGGATCAAATGTATCATCAGTAAAACGTAGTAACAGACTGAAAGAGAAGAAAAATTGTGGTTAGGAGAGAAATATTATAAATATGATCTTACAAAATTTAAGTGACTGTCTGTATGTGTCAGAAGTATAACACACATCAGCAGATCATCTAAGCAAAAGAAAGGAAGATTTGTAGTAAACTAGATAATTATGATACAGAACATCTGAAGTGGATGTGTCAAAGTGTCATACTTAAAGGTATAACATGACTGGTGAAACAGAAAACATGTAGTGATCAATAAACAATAATTATAATTTTGCAGAACAGTTAAATCTACAATACTGTACCAACATTAAAAGCAGAGCAATTTTCATTGACTGGAAATGAACATAATTGTATGACAGAACAATTAGGAAGAAATGAGTTGAATATAGTTTTACAAGTGTGGAACTCAAATATGAAAAGAAACTAAGTAAAGATCTATTGAGAAAGAGTTTACATATTAGAAACATTGGTTAGTGGATTCAAATGTGTAGTGATAATGATTGAAAGGAAATAACCAGATTAGATTTTGGTTAGTTAACACTGACAAATAAGTTGAAATAAAACACAGTCAACTGAAGACAGATCTGTCTAACATATACCAGTTTCAAAAGTGAACTTTAAGACAATGAATGGAAAATAGAAAATTTAAAAAAGATAAATGTTGGAAAAAATATGAGATTATTTTGAATACAATTATTTAGAGAAAATACCATCAGTTTTAGTTTTAATACATTGCAGAAGTTAAAATAAACTGTCTACTACCAATGTTTACTTAAAATTTGGCAGGATTACACTAAAATATAGGTACACAAAGAAGAGCAAAAATCAGCTAACTCAAAACAAACTGCCATACAGTTATGTACACAGTTCCAAAATATTTTCACAAAATCAAAACATTTGCAGGATAATCAAAGTTATTGTAAATGATCACCACCTTATCTTCTTATTTTATATTTCATCTTTCTCTATTCACAAAAAGAAAAAGAAAATCACTGGTATGATTTATAAAGAACCAGATCTTATGTCACACAGGAGCACTCCGTCAGTTATGACGTTGAGGGTCCCAGCTGATACGATCAACGGAACAGCTTGCTCATGAAATTAACGTGAAAGTGGCAGAGCAATCCACAGACACGTGTACCCTTAACGTAATTCTCAGAGAGATTCAGCGTGACATAGGGTATGACAAGGCTGGCCCTTTGAAATACAGGTACTACTCATTTTTGTCAGCTGAGTAGACTGGAGCAACGTGAAATAAAGTGTCTTGCTGAAGGACACAACGCATCACCAGGAATTGAACTCACGACCTTACAATCGTGAGTTGAAAGCCCCTAACCACTAAGCTCCGCGCCTTCACTATGTCACACACAAATGCTTTCTTTTCTTTGAAACTTTAATGAAGGAAAATTGTAGATCTTGACAGCAATACAAATGCCAACAGTGTCAGGCATAAGGATCTGATAAAATATTTGCCAATGTGCTGCATGCATTACTAATAATCTAGATTTAAAATTTCCTGATAGAACCAACCAACACAGCACTGACAAAATTCTGTACCATCCTCATCCTATCAGTAAAGTTCAGTCATTTCTCTCGCACTTGTCCTTCTTCTTTACATTAATGGCTTAGTAAATGCCAACTCTCACTTCATGTACACCTATATGGATGACATGGCACTTCAACCCTTTCTCTTGTTCAACATCTCTATATAAAAATACACAAATTACTGAATAGAGATCTATATATATATATATATATATATATATATATTTTTTTTACCATGTGAAATACGATGAAAAAAATATGAGAAAGATATGGTATATGATTTTTTTCTGTGCAGGGGTTCCTTGAGACATGTAATTTATTTTAAGGGTTACGCAAGGGTAAAAAGGTTGAGAAACACTGGTATAAAGAGTTTAGACTCTTACACCTCTAGTCACTGACATGTGAGTAGTTTAGAGTGCTATCTTTTAAACAAGAATACTGACAAACCTAAAACAAGAATATAATGTGATAGCATAGACCACATCCAAAATTGAAATCACAACAAACAAAAGTAATTTATACAATAACTAACAAAGGACATATTTTTAGATGAAAGAAAGGGGAAAAAAACCATCAATCTATCATTTGATGAAAGTGCATGTCTTATGAGCTTTTGTTCTGAAACAGCTTAGAGATATTTTGGAACCAGTTTCCAATCACATTATAGTACCTACAAAAGATGTATAATGAGCTAAAAGTTAGATATAATGGCTCAAAATTCATTGTCATATTCAAATATTAGTGTTGATAACATATGTATGAGTACATGCGTAGGCATGGAAATCTGAGCAGGGTGAGTGAGTGAGTGAGCGAGCGTGCGTGCGTGCGTGCGTAACTGTATGTCTGTGTGAGTGGATGTTCAGCAAAGGAATAATTAGATTAACAAAATGTTGTGTACAACATGGGAGAGAGGGGCAGGAGGAGAAATCACTCTACAATCTTTCAGAATTTGTTTTTCATGAGAGATTTATTGTTTGGCAACTCTACAATTCTCAAATACAGTGTAATTATTGGATGAAGAGCTAAGCATTAATTGTTTGAAAAAATATCATCAAAGACAATGAGTCTAAAATATTAAAGGTATTGGTCAATATATGGAAAATCATTTCTATTGATATGTAATATCTAGCAGTCAATTCTCAAATTCATTGAGCTTAGAGAAAACAATGTTAAGATTGCAAAACAACTGTATGATCAAGCAGGTTAAACTGTGATGAAATCTTCCTTCGAAGAAACATCAATTTCTGGGTGTTACCATACAAACAAACACATACACACATGTACAGTTGTTACAGTGATAGTTGGTATGAAAAGCATCATGTAAGTGAATATGTTGACTATGCTGAATACCACAAACATATATAGGGATGGCACCTTGCTGTACTCAAGAAGACCCATCCTCCACAGCAGAAGTGTTAATGCCACTTCGCCTGTTGAAGAGGACTTGTCTGCAAGAGCCCTGTGCTGGTGCCACGTAGAAATCACCTGTGTTAGTGCCACTTAATAGCACCTAGCGCACTCTATAAAGTGGTTGGCATTAGGAAGGCCACCCAACTGTAGAAACCAGGCCAAATCAGACTCAAACCAGGTGCAGCTGTCTTGTTTGCCAGCTCTAATCAAACCATCAAACTATTGCCAGACACTACATGATGATTATATATATATATGAATGACATTGTATAGAATTATCATCATATTGATTTGAATCACCACAGTATTAATGATTTACAAAGGAGATTCAATTCAACATAAACACATTCAGACATAATCAATTCTACTTAATTGCAGAGGCTCACTGACTGAAATTCTTATGCAATTAAGTAGAGTATACACTTAACCGAATTTGCAAGGATGCGATAAAAACAGGATTTCAAAACATTGTTAGTCATAAGGTTTTGTGGCCATGTTACACATGTATGAATTATACAACAAAATATTTTTTCTTTAATTGTAACACATTTAATGTATTTATAACTGACTAATTTTCCTCCAAGTCGAAGCTATGTTTTTTGCAGTGATGTTATATTTTGACATGACAATCATATTCAATTACCCAAGCCAAACCAGATTCATATGTTTCAACAATGTTTTTCACACATTCTAAATAATTCTATAACAACTAGGGTTACATGGATTAAAATTTCAATTGGACCAATTATAGATTAATTACAGAGGCATCAAGCTGTTAGATCAGGTTATGAAAGTTACAGAGAGGGTCATAGCCCAACTAATTAGGGAGCGAATCAATTTAGATGAGATGCAGTTTGGGTTCGTGCCAGGTAAAAGGACCACTGATGCCATATTTCTAGTGAGACAGCTGCAGGAGAAATACCTAGCCAAGGATAAACCTCTGTACCTGGCCTTCGTTGACATGGAGAAAGCCTTTGACAGGGTCCCCCAATCCCTTATCTAGTGGTCAATGAGGAAACTTGGGATAGAAGAATGGTTAGTGAGAGCTGTGCGAGCCATGTACAGAGATGCTGCCAGTAAGGTGAGGGTTGGAAATGAGTACAGTAATGAATTCCGGGTAGAGGTAGGGGTCCACCAAGGTTCCGTCCTCAGCCCCCTCCTATTTATCATAGTCCTCCAGGCGATCACAAAGGTATTCAAGACAGGTTGCCCCTGGGAGCTCCTCTATGCTGATGACCTTACACTAATTGCGCAGTCACTATCAGAACTAGAGGAGAAGTTTCAGGTGTGGAAGCAAGGACTAGAATCGAAGGGCCTTAGAGTCAACCTAGCAAAAACCAAAATCCTAATAAGTAGGAAGGTAGATAAAACACAAACCCCTTCAGGTGGATGGCCCTGCTCAGTATGTAGAAAAGGAGTAGGTAGCAACTCTATAAGATGTACCCGGTGCAAGCTATGGACACATAAGAGGTGCAGCAATATCAAAGGCAAATTAACCACGGAGTTAGTTTTTGTATGTGGCAGATGTTCAGGTGCAATAAACACTGTAAACAAACAGGAAACAACTTCTATCTCATTCCAGGGAGAAAAACTAGAGGTAGTCGATAGCTTCCGCTATCTGGGTGACCAAGTTAGTAGTGGGGGTGGGTGCGCTGAAAGTGTAGCTGCTAGAATAAGAATAGCCTGGGCAAAGTTTAGAGAGCTCTTACCCCTGCTGGCGACAAAGAGACTCTCACTCAGAGTAAAAGGCAGACTGTATGACGCATGTGTACGAACAGCCATGCGACATGGCAGTGAAACATGGGCTGTGACTGCTGAGGACATGCGTAAGCTCGCAAGGAATGAAGCCAGTATGCTCCGCTGGATGTGTAATGTCAGTGTGCATACCCGTCAGAGTGTAAGTATCTTGAGAGAAAAGCTGAACATAAGAAGCATCAGTTGTGGTGTGCAAGAGAGACGATTGCGCTGGTATGGACATGTGGTGAGAATGGATGAGGATAGCTGCGTGAAAAAGTGCCACACCCTAACAGTTGAGGGAACCCATGGAAGAGGTAGGCCCAGGAAGACCTGGGCTGAGGTGGTGAGGCAAGACCTTCGAACATTGGGCCTCACCGAGGCGATAACCACCGACCGAGACCTTTGGAAATGTGCTGTGCGTGAGAAGACCCGGCAAGCCAAGTGAGATCGTTGCCAGTGCCCCTGGATTGGTTCTTGTGCAGGTGGCACATGGGATGCACCATTTTGAGCGTGGCCATTGCCAGTACCGCCTGACTGGCCTTCATAGGATTTTCGAGCAAGATCGTTGCCAGTGCCCCTGGACTGGCTCTTGTGCGGGTGGCACATAAAAGACACCATTTTGAGCATGGCCGTTGCCAGTACCGCCTGACTGGCCTTCGTGCGGGTGACACGTAAAAGCACCCACTAAACTCTCTGAGTGGTTGGCGTTAGGAAGGGCATCCAGCTGTAGAAACTCTGCCAAATTAGATTGGAGCCTGGTGTTGCCATCCGGTTTCACCAGTCCTCAGTCAAATCGTCCAACCCATGCTAGCATGGAAAGCGGACGTTAAACGATGATGATGATCGTCAGTAATTAAAACAAAATAATGTCCATTTAGCACTTGATTCAAAATTAACTTTCTCTTTTACAAATTTTATTGACAACAAAATTTTTTTTTTATTGAATAATTTTATTTCCCAATTAAAAGTAACATAAAAAATTACACCAGAATCTGAACTTCAATAATCTTTAATTTATTGAACTCGCAAGAATAACTTAACTCATTTGACATCAGCTGTTTGTAAACATGAAACACTGGTGAACTGTCACTTAACTCATGAAAGTGAAAGTTTCTATAATCTATTTAGTTATATCATATCAAAGAAATGTTCAATTTCATGTTACATTTCACCAAGTTTATACTTCAAAAACATCTTATGTGACTAACCAAAATTTTATTTAGACTTTATTCTAAATGGTTGTGCTTTCAAAAGTTATAAAATTAACTGAATTATGTAATTAAATAAAATCATATATATATATATATATATATATATATATATATCATCATTGTTTAACATCCACCTTCCATGCTGGCATGGGTTGGACAGTTTGACAAGAGCCAGCCAGACAGGAGCCTGCACCAGACTTCTGTCCGTTTTGGCAGAATTTTTATGGCTGGATGCCCTTCCTAACACCAAACACTCAGCAGGGTGGACTGAGTACTTTTTATGTGACACAAGCACAGGCAAGGTCAGTTATGGCAAAGTTTTTACAGCTGGATGCCCTTCCAAATGTCAAACACTTTACAGTGTGGACTGGATGCTTTTATGTGGCATCAGCACTGGCAAACAGATCCTTTGAGAGGGGAGGGAGTATTGAAGGAGGCGATCTTGTACCAGATGATGAAAGGTTATAGTGAGACAGAGACAGAAACAGGTGTCTTACTGTAGTACATGGCTACCCAGCCAGAGAGAGAGAGAGAGAGAGAGAGTGATGAGAATTGAAGACAGAAACAGGTGTACTGTTGTAAAGGAGATACATGATTACCCAGCCTAAGGGAAGAGCAGGAGGAGAGAGAGAGAAAGAGTGGAAGAGAACAAGAGAGTGATGGAAGAACAGGCAGTAAAAGGAGACTGATTAGAGAAAAGAAAGAAAGAGAAAGGATAGGATAGTAGAGAAAGAGAAAGGAGACTTGCAAAAATCAGAGCAACAGAGTAGAAGGGTGACAGAAAAAGGGAGGGCTAAATACGAAAAGAGAAGTAAATAAAATAGAAATGAAGAAAGAAAAGAGTTATAGGATTTTCTTTTCTTTTTCTTTTTTTTTTTTTTGCTTTTGTGTTCAGAGAGCAATGATACTTTTTTTTTCAGGGCCTCTGAGATTGATGGGAAATTATACCCAACCAGAGACCTGGTCTGAATTCTTACAAAAGAAATGAGTTGAGAAAACTCAGGGACCAGGTGGTGATATTAAACTGGGTGACAGATTAAGTCTTCTATGAGAAGGAATACAAAGTAGAGATAATAAGAAAAGAAAATAATAAAGAGGGAATGAAAGAATGGAGAAAGAGTGAGAACATATGATACAGAGACTATATGACAAAAATGTATGAAGACAAGGAAAAGAAAGCTGAAAGAAGGGAATAGGTAGCAGAGTAAGATTCCTCAAAACCATAATTCTTGAAAGGGTATGTCAAACATGTACGTACTTTTATATCATATGAAGAGTTATTTGTGCACATGCTTAACCACATACATATACACACACACACACACACATATATATACACACACACACACACACATATACATGCACACACACGTATGTATGTATATATCATCATTGTTTTAACATCCACTTTTTAACGCTTGGTATTTGTTGAGGTAGATTTTCTATAGCTGGTTGCCCTTCCTGTCATCAATCCTCACCTGTTTCCAAGCAAGGTAATATTTCCTCTTCGCCTGGTATGTTTTTCATGGAAGATTAGAAATAAAGGGCACTGCTGGTGTGATGGCAACTCTTGTTTTGATATCACTGGTGTGATATCAAAACAAGGAGATACACACATGTACACACATGCACAGATATGAATGACAGGCTAATTTCAATTTCCATGAACTAAATCTACTCACAAGACATTGCTAAGCCTAGGATAGAGTAGAAGACTTGAGCCAACAGTGCCATGCAGGGGTGACTGAATGCAAATTTATATGGTTTAGAAGTAAACTTCTAAACCATACAGTCATGTCTGCATGTGTGTGTGTGAAGGGGAGACGTGTATATATATCCATCCATCTCCTCTCACTATCCTTGGGGATGGTTATGGGAGTAGAGCCCTCAGGCATGTCCTGCATAGAGTCCTATCAGAAGCAACTGTCATTAGATTTTCCATCAGGATTCCCAAGTGCAACCAAATAAGTCTGTGGCTATGATATATATGATACAATATATATATATATATATATATATATATATATTACATACATACATACATACATACATACATACATGTGTGTGTGTTTATACACACATATCAGTGTATGCATGTGAGGTTGAACACATTCACAAATAGCAATTATAAACCCCACAGAAAACCCAATTAAAGCATGTATATCGACTGTCTTAATATTAAGAACCTTGTTAAGCATATAATGCAGTACCCAAAGTGACATTAATAGCAACTCCAAAAAAGATTTAAAAAAAAACAATTTTACACCCAATGAGGTACAACCCATGAACAACAAAATCACAAAACACTAAACTATATCATCAATTGGTTTAATTTTCATTTTATCCTCAACATGAACTCTAAGAAAGCTAAAACTACAAATTTGAAAGAATAGCATTGTTTTGCTTGAAGCATTGCGGTACAGAAGTAAAATAACAAATAATGAAGGAGAGATTCTAACAATCAAAGGGAAAGTTGAGTAACCTTCATATATTAGGCACAAATGCACCTCATCAGAAGTTTCGACTTTCCCTTTCGCATTGTTAGAAACTTTCCTTTATTATTTATAAATTTGATTTCCCTTTTTTTTATCCCCCTCACTAACAAACTGCACCAGCTATTCAAGTCTCAAAATACCAGGGTGAACTTTGTTTTATGCCATTGGTAACGTTTTGATAAGTAGTAACCATGCCCAAACCACAACGTGCGGCTAGTAAGCACACATTCAGTGTTTCTTCGCATTTAAATAAACAACCTTATGCCTCAGTACAAAAACAATGACAGGGGAGATAACCACCACGATACTCGTTCATTGTTGACTGAGCTGATTTGATTACTTTCCTTACTAAAGGTCCATTTCATTACAGAGTCCCTAACATAAGTGTGTGTATGAGGGACTCTTTGCAAACCATTATATGACCAACAAATCCACCTTTAAATATGCAAGTAAGAGGAATGCAAAATTATCAAGCTACAGAGGTATAAAGGGAAGCATACAAAGTTTAAATCTTATGGTCCACAATAATACATTACCAGAGCTTTCAGCAATCCCTGTATTAAGGAAAAATTCCAAATATTAACTAAAGCAATGCGTATTCTAAATATAGGAACAGAGTTATTAACTCTGTAGGTGCCATCATGCAAATAAGTTTCAACCCTGCAATTGTAATAAAGCCTTCAAATCAGTTTAATTTGCCAAATAGAAGCTGTCAACACACCAAAAGTTCAACTGACAACCTGGATAAAGCTATTCAGGAGCCTGTATCATGTTGTTCTCTTTCTGCCATAGCACCTCATTCTACTAGAGTGCTCAACAGCAACCATTTTCATCTCAGGAATGCATAAAGACATGAAATTCTGTGTACTGAAATGTGAAGTAGCCTAAGCTACTTAGCCATGACAGAACGTTGACCAAAGACCATTCAATTTTTTTTCTCCGTGTTTTTATCCGTATTCTTTCTGTTGAAGAGCGTAGCTCGAAACATTAAAGACTTTCTGTATTCCCGAGCGTCAAACTAATACATCCTTTTGTTGTTTACACCACCTGTGCTCGTCTGTTGTTTTTTTTTTTCGTACATTCTCCCATTTATATATATATATATATATATATATATGCATAAATTTATTCTTTCCTACACACTGACTTCACTAAGAAATATTTGGTAGTACCTGCGACTAACATCAGTTAACGTCTGCTTTCTATGCAGGCATGGGTTGGATGATTTAACAGGAGCTGGTAAGGATGGGACCCACACCGAGCTCCATTGTCTGTTCTGGCATGGTTTCTACAGCTGGATGCCCTTCTTAATGACAAGCACTTTACAGAGTGTACTGGGTGCTTTTTACATAGCACCATCACCAGTGCTTTCTATGTGGCACCACCAAAGGTGCTTTTTACAGGGCACCATTACAAGTACGTTTTCCATAGTACCAGCACTGGTATCAATTATGCTGTTGTGGACAGGTCTTCCTGAGTACAGCAAGGCATCAGATGTTTCCGCCCTTTATCGTCTCCTTCATAACATACAGTGTCTTCAGTACTTCATCCCATGTCTTCCTGGGCCTCCTTCTTCCAGGAGTTCCATCCACTTTAAGTGATTGGCACTTCAGTACACAAAGTTCTTCAAGGCTGTGCCCCAGCATAGCCACAATCTAAGACATGGCTGTGAAGTAAGAAGTTTGCTTCCTGACCACATGGTTCCCGGTTCAGTTCCACTGCCTGTGGGGCACCTTAGGCAAGTGTCTCCTACCATATCTTCAGACCAACCAAAGCCTTGAGTGGATTTGGTAGATGGAAACTGAAAGAAGCCTGTCATATATAGATATATGTATATATCTATGTGTATGTCTCTGTTTGTCCCCATAACTGCTTGACAATCAGTGGTGGTGTGCTTATGTCTCCCATAACTTAGCAGTTCAGCAAAAGCGACTAATAGAATAAGTACTAGGCTTCAAAAAAATAAGTCCTAGGGTCGATTTGTTTGAATAAATTCCTTCAAGGTGGTGCTCCAGCATGGCCACAGTCAAATGACTGAAACAAGTAAAAGAGAAAAGATATATATATATGTATATAATTAAAATGAATCACCTGAGTAATTAAACATTCCACCCAAGTGACACAGATTCCAAAAGAAAGCACAAACACATGCCAAAAGCATACACTGACACCTACACAGATAAATGTGTTTTGTGTGTCAGTTTATACACACAGTTTCTTTAGTATTTTAGGTCAGATATATATTATGATGGACATATTTAATCAAACACTCCTGTTAAAATTTAAACAAAAATGTAAATGATGTTATAGGCTTAATGTACAAGATGTGATATAGTCATACATGAAAAAACAATTACCTTAGGCTCACACAGTAAGTAGAACTACAACAAAATATTCAACTAAAACATAGTAAAAACACATTATGGTTAGATGTGATTCTCAATATATGGTGTCTAGTCAAAACAGTTGAATATATCAGCACAGTATATATATATATTGGTTAAGAGTGCTGAAATCAATGTTATTGCAATCAATGTTTACTATAGCAGGTCTCAGGTGTAAGTCAGCCTTGCTTTTCATCCTTGCATGAACAAATAAAATAAGTAAACAGCAATTTAAGTAAAAGGCATCAAGTACACTAGTCCCACAAATCTAGGAGGACTTGCAAAGATTGTGGACCCTCTTCTTCCCCCTCTAAATATTTTACTAAAATAAACCAAGTTGTAAAAATAAAAACATGTCCATGACCTAAGAGACTTCAAATGGCTTCAGGGTATTAAACAAAGGTAATAAATGTAGTTAGTCATTCAAGATGATCAGGTACTCATTCTTCCCAAAATCTAAATGAAATAGAGTTGAGAATTGAGTTAACTACCCAGACACACAGTTAAATAATGCCATCAAAGGATTTTAACACAACACTAATGCATGTCCGTCACTTTATTTCAGAAATCAACTGTGGTTAAACAAGAGTGGGATGGGCTCTATCAGGTCTAAAATGACAGAGCTTAGCAACAAGAAGCTGGAATTTGCTGATTTTATGTTCATGGTGGAAGAGGGAAAATATTTCTGGCAAGTTTATTGCTTAAAACAGAAGTATTTATTGTATTTTGGTAGCTGCCATTCCTTCCTGGAGGCCATACAATACATTCTGCTTTCAAAGTCATTGGACTTAGACACAAAAGAGAGTTCTAGGGGGCCTGGACAGGACACTGTAGTATTTGAATGACAATAGGTCTCAAATGAGAGGAGTAGCAGTGCTATTGTCAAGTGACTTTCATCAGTGACTTTGTTCCTTTTGTGCCAGTAATCACAAAAGGAACAAAAGCCTATGAAATTTGTGCTTACCTTGAATTATCAAGTTTTTGGACCTAAGTTAGTATCTTCAAACTGTTTACAAACATGAGAGTCAGTCTATTTTAAAGTTAAACTGTTTGGTCATCTTGCTAAAAATTTATTGCAGAGGGAATATTTCCTTCCAACATAAATTGCACCATGGACTCAGTTTCTATAAGCTCAAGGATTAAAAAAACATACATATTGATACCAAAACTGTTTCTCAAACTGTAACACATTTTTACTGTGTGAAAAAAAAAAATGCTTGAGTCTATGGCATAAGCTGGCAGCTGTTGCAAGCAGTCATACTTGTAAATCAATAGACGCTGTTGTGGATCACAAGTAGTTCACTATCCTGTAGATAATTTAGATTCATTGGAACCTTCATGCCTATTGCAACATACACTTCAGCACAAATATCAAAAGATCCCAAATAATACAACTGCATAATTCATATCAGCTTATATTAAGAAACTAATGTCATATGTTATAAAGCCTATTAATTTCACTGAACATACCAAAAGAGATGATATGATTATACTGAGAATGCCATCTATAAACGGACCAGCTACACAAACTGAAAGCAATATCATAGATAGAGAAATGAAGGATATGAAAGCAGAGAAAGTTTCACTATGGGTAGATTAACCCATAAACTGCTGGGATTTTGCTGTATGTAACACGAACTGCTGAGCCTATTTTGGGTAAAGTTATACTGCCAATCAACATTGATCTATCACTCGAAAAAAATACTCAGTGTTTCTTAACACCTTCTGTGATTGACTACACTGTTTCTGGGGTGAAAGGGTATCATGTGCATACATTATACGTCATCAAACTTAGGTTAGATCATACCCTACTTCTGTGGCCACGCACGTGGCCGGTCGCACTGGCCACGCATGTGGCCTATCGCAGTTTATGGGTTAAAGTGTCTGACAGAGTAGGGCATGCACTACTCAACTACAATGTTAATGAAATAGTATATACCATGCAAGGGCAATTAAGATGCACTAGAAAGAGAAAATTACAGTGGCATCAAGTTGATGGACCAGATTATGAAAGTTACTATGCCACAGCACAACTGATTAGGAAAAGAATTAGCCTAGAATGAGATGAAGCTTGACTTTGTGTCAAGAGATAGTATTGATCCAAGTGAGACAGCTACAAAGGAAGTGCTTAGCTAAAAGTAAGCTGCTGTACGCAACACTTGCTAATCTGGAGAAGGTCTTTGGCAAGGTTTTACACTCTGAAATTTGGTAGCCATGAAGGAAACAAGATAATTGGCTTGTGAAGACCAGCTGTTCTAGGGTACCTCTATATATGCTGATACCCTTGTTCTTAATTTCAATCTATAGTAGAGTAAGAGAGGCAATTCCTGATGTGAAAAGAATTTCTTGAATTGAGAGGCCACAAATTAAACTCAGTAAAGACTGCAGCTTTAGTAAGTAGAAAAGATAAAATGGCTGTACTTAATACACAGAAAAAGAGTAAGTAGAAATTCCATAAGGTATACCCAGTGTTGAAACTATAGAGACACAAAAGATGAAGTAGAATCACAAGCATGCTAAAAGAGGAAGTAGACTTTGTATGCACCAAATGCTAAGGATCATTAAGCACTCAGAACATGCATGAGCTAGACCTTCTCAAAATCCCTTAAGGCTTCCTAAAAGTAATTGTTACTTTCTGTTACCTAAGTGAACTAATTAGCAGTGAAGGTAGGTGCTTCAAAAGCATTATAAATAGAGCAAGAACAGATTAGAGAAGGTCCAGAGAGCTATTACCTCAGCTAGTAATAAAGGGATTCTCTCCCAGAGTGAAGAGCAGATTGTCTGGTGATTGCACATGAAGTGCAATGCTGTATGGTAGCAAGATGTGAGCCCTAAATACAAAAGATTTTTGTGAAGAAAGAAATTAAACAAACATGCGTGTGTAACGTTAAAATTCATAAACACTATAGTACAAATTAGTTGAGAGAAAAGCTGGGTAAAAATGGTAATTAGATGTGGTGTGCCAAAATGAAGACTGCACTGGTATGGGCGTGTAATATATATGGACAAAGATAGTTGTATAAAGAAGTGCAGGGTGCACCAAGTGGATGGAGGGAGACCTAGGAAGACAAGGGATGAAGTGATGAAGACTGATCTTAGTATGCTAAGCCTGAGATTTAACTATCTGGGAATGGGCAACATGAGGTAGAGAAGAACAGTGCAAGCATACAAAACAAACATTAATTTACTGGTACTGATAGAGGCTGGGTGATATGATATATCTGTATTTGGGTCTCTCACACAATATGCCCTTAAGTTTGTACAGGCATCGTATAATCTACCTTTCACTTTGAGAGAGAGGCCCTTCATTACCAACAGAAGTAGTAACTCTCTGAACTTTGCCCAGCCTGTTCTTATTCTAGCAATTATTCTTTCGAAACAATCACCCCAACTTCTAACCTGGTTACCTAAGTAACTGTCTACTACTTCTAGGGCTCCCCCTGACATATGAGGGAGTCTATTCTTTATGTATTCCTGGTGTTTAATGTACCTGCACATCTGCCACAGGTAAAGACTACCTTCTCCATTAGTTGCCCAGTAATACTGCTGCACCTCTTATGTGTCCATAGCTTGCATTGGGTACACCTTATAGAGTTTCTTCCAACACCAGGAAGGCAGTAACTCCAAATATAAACTAACTTTGGCAATGACAACCCATCCAACCAGTAAGCAAAGTGGATATAAAAGGATTTGGCCTGCAAGTGCCACATGAAAGCACCTGTGCTGGCAGTATGTAAAAAGCTCCTGTACCAGCATCACGTAATAGCACCCATGCCAGCACCACATTATAGCACAAATGCCAGTGCCACATAACAGCACCTGTGCTGGTTTCAAGTAAAAAGCACCCAGCACACTCTGTGAAGTGGTCAGTGTTAGGAAGGGCATCCAGCCATAGAAACCAGACCAAATCAGACTGAAATCTGGTGCAGCTCTCCTGCTTGCCAGCTCTGGTCATATTGTCAAACTCATGCCAGCATGAAAAACAGATGTATGATGATGATGATGATGATGATGATGATTATATGTGTGCGACACTATGATATTTAAAGCTTTCTCATAACATACACATTGATTAGATTTGCTTGGGCCATGCTGAAAACAACTTAGCAGGAAATTGCAGCTTCCACATATAGGCATATAACAATAAGAAAACAATGTGTAAAACTTTATACATAACAACTCCTTCAGATAAGATTTTTCAGCAGATTAACTTCTAAGAAAAACTCTGTGAAAAATACTATGAAAAAATCCTTGTGATACATTTCAAAACTAGTGATTAGTGAATCAAAATGTGTTTAGCATGTGATAAACTGGTTTTATCTCTGGGTGTGGCTTATGATTGATGATATAAATAGCACATACTATCTGTTGCCTGTCTCAAACTAAGTGAATGTTGTTCATTGTAGAAGTTGTGTTTTGTAGTTAAATTTGGATTCTGTCATTGCATATTTTGAAGGTAATGAGACTTGGCTCATGCTAGTTATAAGTCAACAAGAGGTCAACTCAGGGTTTATGTTGTGCACTAGTACACATACAGAGACACACATACATTATGTATGTCTCTATATATATATAGGCATCCACATATCTGCATGTATTCATATATATATTCTAACACAGACATATATTCATAAACATATACAAAATTATATAAAATGAGCTAAGTGAAATAAATGGGAGAATGGCATGAATTTGGATGAGTTAAAGGGTGCTCTGTACTTGCCATTGGCGCTTTTCAGTTGTTAGACTTTACTCATTCTTGCAATTATGTAAATGGTACTAGCCAAATATTATTCCTGCCTTTTTTTTTTTTTCTCCATATGTAAAAGTCTTCGTAACTGATTAACAAGATTTTAATAGAGTATACTACAATGATGAGGTCTAATAAACTGAAATATGTCCACAGCTACCCCTTGCCTGCATACAAACACCAGACTTTTAGATCAGTTCAAATATGTGAGGGACATTTCACCAGCACAAAGACCATATTTGCTGCTAATTTGCCAAGGAGAACTTTTCGCACTTTTGGCAATAAGTATTGAAAACCACCAACAGTTATTTCAAGGCATCCTCTCTTGACAAAATAGTGAATGCATTTCTATCTCCTTGACTATCATCAGCACTGTGTACTGCAAGAGAGACAACTCTGAAATGACTTTGAGAAACATTTGTTTCCTTGTAGTAAAAGAGCATCAAAACATAAGCTGATCACAAATGACACTGGCCCCAGCCAAATAAAATATTACATTGGGTGCGTGAAAGCAGTATTGTGAATAAACAAATATTTAGATGCGCCATGTTGAAGCACAAACACCAACCCACTGGGGTAATGTTGCAATCATCACGATCAGCAAGGAACAACATGTAGAAGACAGCGAGACACTGTGCAAACGACTACTGGTTACAACTATGCAAAGATATCCAACAGTCATCTAACACACGTAACATTCACACAATGTATGAGGGCATCTAGAAAGCCATTGGCCTAACCCAGAGCAAGATATCTCCACTCAAAGTTATAAGAGGAAATCATCAAGGGCAAAAGAGAAGGGTTGGAGAGCTGGATGGAATATTATTTCAAACTCTACACCAAAGAAAATAACATCCAGGGCAGCACACTAGACACTGTGGAATACCTACCCATCATAGAGGAGCTGGATGCACTGTCAACTGCTGAAGAACCAAGAAGAGCCATTGATGGTTTGCTCGCTGGAAAGGCACCAGGATCAGACAGCATCCCACCAGAGGTTGTTACGTGTGCAAAGGGAGTTCTACTCAGCTGCTTGTTGAAACTACTGTGTCAGTGCTAGGTAGAGGGAACAGTCTCACAAGACATGAGAGACTGCAACATTGTCACCCAATATAAAGGGGACAGAAGCAACTACAATAGCTACCGAGGTATCTTGCTGCTAAGCATCATCGGGAAGGTCTTTACCCATGTGGTCCTAAACAGACTATAGAAAATTGTGGAGAGGGTATACTCTAAATTTCAGTGTAGTTTCAGGTCAGAATGCTCTACTATCATCATGATCTCTCTTCGACAGCTATAGAAGTGTTGAGAGCCATGGTAACCACTCTACATCACCTTCAGTGACCTCATGAAGGTTTTTGAGCTAGTAGAGACAGCCTGTTCCAAATCCTTGCCAAGATTGGCCATCCTCCAAGACTTCTCAGAATAATCCAATTGTTTCATATAGATATGAAAAGTGTCGTTGAATTTGATTGCTCTTCTTCTGAGGCGTTCAATATATGGAGTGGTGTGAAGCAGGGCTGTATGCTTGTCCACAGCCTATTTGGTGTCTTTTTCACAGTCATGCTGAAACACACATTTGGAACATCAACTGATGGTGTCTATCTCTACACCAGATCAGACAGGAAACTGTTTAATCTGTCAAGACTAAAAGCAAAATCCAGGTTTTGTCAGGAACTCAAACAAATGCTTTCCAGATGATGCAGCACTGACAACACATGAGAGGAGCAAATGCAGCACCTTGTGGACAAACTCTCAAGGGCCTACCAAGAATTCAGCCTGACCATTAGTCTAAAGAAAACCAATGTGCCAAGTACCCCACAACCATCACCAACTACAAGCTGAAGATAGTCTACAAATTCAGCCAACTCAGCTCTGTCATCACTAATAATCTCTCTTTGGACTCCACGATCAACAGGCAATTTGGACAAGCATCCTCCACATTTGCCAGGCCGACGAAGAGTAAACCAACTAAAACACCAAGATTATTGTCTGCAAGGCATGCATCCTCAGCACACTACATTACAGCAGTGAGACATGGAACCTCTACTACAGACAAGAGCAGTGTCTCAACATCTTTCACCTTCATAGCCTGAGACAGATTTTGGATATCAAATGGACCGACCGAGTCATCAACACTGAAGTTCTCAACCGTGCCAAGATACTCAGCATATTCACCCTGCTCCAATAGCGCTACCTGTGCTGGCTCAGTCATGTATATCATATGCCTGGGAGTATGCCAAAAGAAGCCCTGTATGGGAAATTGGCCAGCAGCACAAGAGCATGAGGACAACCTCGTCTTCGTTTCAAGGATGTCTGTAAGAGAGATATGAAATCAATAGATCTGGATCCTGAGATGGGAAGAAGTCCCTGATGATCACCCACTGGAGACAAGTACAATGCAAGGGTATGGAGCAAGAGGAAGAGAAACTGAAACTTGCCACCAAAGAAAAGCACACTCAAAGAAAGGAAGCCACAGTAGTGTCAGTGGAGAGCATCTTCAAAAACAGTCACTGCATACAAAACTGCCACACCTGTGTGGGCCTGTAGTCACAGCAGATGATGTACTGCCATCAGTAGCGGACACAAAATTCTCCAGACACAGATCCATAGTCTTTCAAGACCAACAGATGTAGATATTAGCAATCTGTATATCATACTTAAAGCACACACACACACACATATATATTCTTTTATATGTTTTAGCCCTGAAGCTGTGGCCATGCTGGGGAACTACCAGTATACTGTTGAAAGACTTCTAAACTGTGGTACATGTCTTGAGATATCAGCTCTTATAGACATATAGTGTTAAAAAATACCAAAATATATCAGCAGCAGACGAAATTAGTCCAGCAATGCT